>NC_089745.1:52443993-52483993 GCF_040412425.1 Macrobrachium rosenbergii
CAATTCTAAGCATCTAAAATCAGAAACCTCCTAAAAAAAACATTCCTCAGTGGTTTCCTGGATTTCTTCGACAGTTAAGAGAATGTATCATCTCCTCTGAGCTTATTTTTGGAGGCCCTCGCCTATTCGTTGGTTAATTTAAAGTTTTCTGGGAAAATCTGCTGAATTCTTAAACAAATTTTTCTTTAATAATAGTTCTTGGGATATATCTTGAATAGTCTACTGTACGTGCCGTGTGCGTTAATTAACACGCAGTGGCTACGTATACGGGACAGTATAGTGTGCTACAAATTCTGGTGATTCGTACGGCGCTTGTGCCCCGTTAATGTGTCGGTTTTTGTGTACCTCTTCAATCCAAATGAAGATGTCGACGAAGCTGGAATTCGCAGAGAAATTCAACGTTCGCTAGAAGAGCTTAGCTCAGCCTTTAAAGAAAACGGAGGAGATGCAAATTACTTGAACGGGCAAACAAGGATCTTGACTATGGGGAAGCTGACTGTGCACGAATACACAGTGTTAAGAATCTGAAATTCAGAGGCACTGGAATTCGAGCCTAACAAAAATTAGGTAATTATCTACTCTGCTTTCATTTGAATTCTACATATTCTATTCGTCTTTACTATGTCGAATGGCTTGAAGCAAGACCAGTATTTTCCATGACAGGTTGTAGTCTTGGTGTCAACTGGTAGAACTATATTTCACACGGAATACAGGTAGAGACGACCAAACGAAACTCACTTAAGGCCATGAAAATAAATATACTTAGAAAGATATCATTAATGAACAAATATATCGAACTACTTATTTTTACACTGAAGCCTTTTAGGTATTGTTTATAAAGACGAATTCTGTGCCTACATAAACACACTGGCCAATCAGTAACATATCAGTCCTGTGATTTTAACGTCACAACAAACTATTCATGGTTAAACACTGCCACTAATATAACTACCTGACTGATGTGTTATAAAAAATTTACTTACGACATCATGTTAAGAATCGACCGCACTGTATTTGGTATAACTAAAGTATAACTGTGTGTGAACCGCACCAGCAAAAGATACCTCCGAGAGTATGGCACTGTTGACTGTATCTATAATTTTTTGGAGGGAGTATGGTCATTCTACACTAGATGAAAGGGTCCGTATGTTCTCAAAATTAAAGATCAATAAAGTCGGACATCATCTTGGTGAAATCACCGACCACTATTAATTACGAAAAAGTGCTCAATTTTCTTTAACTAAACATTACGATCGATCGCAGTTTGGGAAAAACATTTAACAAAAAGCCACAACTAGTCGATTAAATACATATGACGACAGCGAAATGTAACAATAACCACCATCCCACTTCAAATTTACGTAGAAACAAGAAACAAAAGACTACACATATACTAGATAAAGCTCTGTTAAAAATTAAGTAAGAAGACGCATGACGCTTTTCTGTAATTACATCACACAGACACAAAAGACGCCAAACAAACATAAATGTGTATGTACGTGTATCTGTACTATTTAAAGCATTCAAAGTAAGTCAGGATAAGCAACTGCATTCACGTGACCGGCAAACTTGCTTCTCTTGCTCATAGCATCTGCAACTCTTAGGACTAGGGGAAATTTTTAAAATCACAATTTTTTAGAGTAAAATGTATTTTCCAAACTATACAAACCTGAGGTCCTATACATTAGGAATTACTTACAGCTCCGCTGTAAGTAATTCCTAATGTAAAGGACCGATGTTTGTATTTCGTGTAGGAACAAAAATCAAGTTATATGTCGAATGACAACAAAACCTAAATTTTCTATGGTATGCATGTACTATATAGTGTATACCGTTTTAAAAACGGAGAGCAAACATACATTAAATACATACATTATATATATATATATATATATATATATATATATATATATATATATATATATATATAGAGAGAGAGAGAGAGAGAGAGAGAGAGAGAGAGAGAGAGAGAGCAGAAATAAACTATGGAGAGAGAGAGAGAGAGAGAGAGAGAGAGAGAGAGAGAGAGAGAGAGAGAGAGAGAGAGAGAGAGAGAGAGAGAGCAGAAATAAACTATAAATACACTATACGTAGTTATGCAATACAAACTACGAAGTCGTTGGGTGCAACAATGCTGTCAACGGTACTATTCTCCTTAATGTAGGGAACAAAAAACAAATACTATCTATATTGCTGTAGAAAGTAAACTATACGACCAAATTATGACACAAAAGCTACAAGAAAACCTGCATATTAAGCATACACAAAACGAAGCTAACAGTAAAAGCCGATTTAGTTGTTAAAAGCCACTTGTGAGTTTAATTCCCCATCAAGGTTCATTAGCAACAAATTTAGCTGAACTCGATCTAATAAAACTGATTCCAATCGCTCTCTCACATCAATTCAATTCTCTTCCCCCTCCTCTCCTGCACACCCTTCCTTCCTTCCCTTCTACGTTTAATGTAAAGCCTTTTCCTTTCGCCATTTAAAACGCAGATATTCTTCCCTTTGCCATTTAAAAGTCAAATCCTCTTCACTTTGCCATGTAAAAGGTATCTCTTCCCTTTGTCATTTAAAAGTCAAATCCTCTTCACTTTGCCATGTAAAAGGTATCTCTTCCCTTCACCATTTTAAAGGTATATTCTCTTCCCTTTGACATGTAAAAGGTAAATCTTCCCTTCGTCATTTAAAAAGTACAATGTCTTCCCTTCGTCATGTAAAAGGTGCATTTTCTTCCCTTCGTCATGTAAAAGGTGCATTTTCTTCCCTTGGGCATTTAAAAGGTGCATTTTCTTCCCTTGGGCATTTAAAAGGCAAATCCTCTCCCCTTTGACAAGTAAAAAGTAAATCTTCCCTTTACCATTTAAAGGTACATTCTCTTCCCTTTGTCATGTAAAAGGTAAATCTTCCCTTTGCCATGTAAAAGGTACATTATATTTCCTTCGTCATTTAAAAGGAACATTTTCTTCCCTTCGGCATTGAAAAGGCAAATCATATTAACTTTTCCCTCTGAAAGATAAATTTATTCCTTTCCCTTTTAAAAGTGTAAATTCTTTTCCCGTCACTGTAAATTCTCTTTCCTTCTAATCTGAGATGTAAATTCTATTCCACTACCTCTCTGACAAGTAAATTCGCTTCCTTTTTTCATTTGAGAGGTAAATTCCTTTCCCTTCCTCCACATAAGTTTTCTCTCCTTTCCTTATTTCACAAGTAAATCATCTTCCCTTGGCTATTTAAAAGACAATTTTTTTCCCTGTCTTCTACTGTAACAGGCAAATTATCTTATCTTCCACGCTTAAGTTGAAAGTTCTCTTTTCTTTCCCATTTATAAAGCATTTTCTCTTTTCTTTCCTGCTTAAAAGTTAAGTTCCTTTCTAACCCCATTTAAAGGGTAAATTCCCAATTCAAAATGCTAAGTTTTCTTTGATTTCCCAAATACCTTTCCATCCATTTCTATTTTAAATTTTAAAAATCTTTGCTTCTTCGATATTATGGAGTAAATATGATAACGTTAATCATTTTTATAAAGTACAGAAGCTAAAAGGGATTGAAACAAGTTTCCAAGAAAATTATCTGGGCAAATTAATCAAATTAACCAAACATTTCACGGTGATAAAACTGCAAAGTATCCTTGACACATGGTAAACTTTAAACCACATTTTCTAACAGCCAACAGGCTACATGTCGAAAATTAGTGGGCAAAATTGCATAAATTACTTGGCGAAACGAACGCAAAACTGATCAATAAAAGGTTTGAAATGAAATCTGGAGAGTAAAACAATTTCAATATTAAACCAACAATCCAGCAGCCTTATATGAAACGACCTGCCCCACAGTACTTTGGGAATTAAAACCCAGGTCTCCTGACTATGTAGACCTTGGGAAGATAAAAAAAAAAAAAGAGACGTATATATCAACTACCCAAGCGCCTATCTCTTAATCATTAGCACGTAGATTAAGAAGACCTTAATCAAAACAAAAAAGAATCACATAAACAATCACATCCTATCTCTCTCTCTCTCAGGATAAACTATTTTGAGAATCTGGTACATAAAATAAGTATACTTAGTATTCAACGTAACAAAATAAAGAAAAAACCTTCACCTTCAAAAAAAGCAATTAAAAGACAATGCAAGAAACAGGAGACAAAAGACAGCACACACTGTCACAGCCCTGAATCCTTACATTTCGAAAATAAAAACAAAATTACATATAAAATACGGCCCTGGGCCACCAAGGCTCTACCCAGGGCCCCACGAATACAGGTGGGGTGGCCTCAAGTCTAACTGAAATCACTTCTCCGAATAGAGAAAAGAATTCCTGTTTGAAAGAAACAGGTGGCCAACGAATGGTCCTCCGGGTACAGGTAGGGTTACTGGGAGGGGGAGGATATAGGGGAAGAGGGAGGAGGGAAGGGGAGGAGGAGGAGGGAGAGGTGGATGTAAGCATATGAGGGCTAGGAAAAGGAGGGGCGTCGTATCAAGTTGTATCAAGCAAGACATAACGAGATCATGTCGGGGAAGGAGACGACGTGGAACAACGGACTGGGAGGAGGGAAAAGGGGTGGAAGAAATTGAAGGAAAGTCAGTGGGAGTTGAAAAGTGGTGGCAAAGGAGGAGGAGGAGGAGGAGGAGGAGGAGGTAGAGAAGAATACAAAATAATGCGAGCTAGATACCCGCAGACCTGTTTCCACACACACACACACACATACACACACGCACACACACCCTCATGATCCCAATTGCGTCACAGAAAAGGCCACTTTCGCACTTATTACGCCCCAGTCCTACCCTTTGCATCACCTCTCTCTCTCTCTCTCTCTCTCTCTCTCTCTCTCTCTCTCCATGACCAACGGCCGAGGTGGATCGAACAAACAGACGAGACTTCATTAAGCCATTCATCGAGAGGTAAACTCATCAAAGCAGTCGTAAAAGCATTCGAGTGATCACCCAATACCTGCAGAGCTTCATCAGGGACGTCATTCAACATTTACCCAAACATGGGAATAAAAACACCGCGGTGTGATGAGAAGGCAGAGGTTGAGGGAGGCCAATCCTATTGACATTCATATTCTACATCTCAATTAAGTTCTCTCTCTCTCTCTCTCTCTCTCTCTCTCTCTCTCTCTCTCTCTCTCTCTCTCACAAACGACAATAATTCGTAAAAATACTCAAATAAACCATACTTACTGCTCTGTTTGACCTTTATCAGCATGACGACAGTGAATACGAGAGAGAGAGAGAGAGAGAGAGAGAGATAAATTGTAGCTAACTCCAGTTAGCCGTTGAACAAAACTGATTTATCAATGACAAGACTTAGATAAGACTCTCAATATAGCAACCAGGTCCTTCAGATGAGAGAGAGAGAGAGAGAGAGAGAGAGAGAGAGAGAGAGAGAGAGAGAGAGAGAGAGAGAGAGAGAGAGAGAGAGCATAAGGAATAATACAATTATTTTACTTGTTCTTGCTTGCAACATCCTTATTTTTTCGCCCTAAAAACTAATACCGATAGATATCTATTGGTCCCGTCTGCTAATATTTTTGTACTTACAAATGTTGACTATACTATAAGTCAATACAAAGATTCCGGATAACCTTAACCAAGCAAAGGATGCCCCATTAATCTCTGCATGGCAAGAATGACACCCGTCACTATCTTCGGAACACATTAGATTTAATAGAGGCTTTCGAAATAGATCCCGTTAGGAGAGAAAGTGTTAAGCCTTGACGCCGCCTCAACATCAGAAGACTTATCTTTGATCAGTCATCCAAAATACGGAAGAGAAATCCCTGGTTTATAATCTGGAAACATTCAATACGAATCCTTGTTGTAGAATTATGCGCTTACAATCTGGAAACTTTCATATAAGCTCCTTGGTTTAAAGCTTAGAAACATTAGAATTATAAATGGATAACTTGTATATATTATAATTAGGGAGATTTTGCTATAAACGTGATTACTGGGTTTCCATCCAGTAACAAAAATTTCAAGGACAATTTTCAAAGATAAACTGATATATTTATCAGATGAAATTGAACCAACTTGAAATCCGTGGCCTGAAATCTGAGGCTTACTTCTTGAAAGAAAGGTGACGTTAAGGAATTTAAAAGGGGAAATCATACACTTCAACGCACAATTTACACTTTACGCGACTGGAAAGAATTATACTCAAGTCAAAGATAACCGATTCAAAAGTATTATCCCTGCAATTAATGATACAAACAACTCTTCTACAACCATAGAGACGAATATACCTCCTTGAACCACTTTTTTTTCCCAAACTAAAACCACGGCAGAATTGAACGTTACTTAGTATGATTTTACGGACTTGTAATTTTAATGCCACAATACAAGATTTTCAAACTAACTGAAATTTAGTATGTGGCCGCTTCAAAAATAAAATTTATGGTTGTATGCACAGGGAAGAACTATAATGAAATAGAAACTTTATTCAAGTTACAACTGGTGATACTGACATTTAATTCTCTGATCATTTACAAAGGCATTCATTTAATTTTCCCTAACACTGGTACTTTGGAACCAAAGTGCATCACCCTATAGCCATGGAAAAAGCTTTCAGTACTCCTTAGAGAGAGAGAGAGAGAGAGAGAGAGAGAGAGAGAGAGAGAGAGAGAGAGAGAGAGAGAGAGAGAGAGAGAGAGAGAGAGAGGGTGGACAAAGAACAACTATAGTAAAATTGAAGTTTTATTTATTAAAGTTACAACTGGTGATATGACATTTAAGTCCCTGACCATTTACGAAGGCATTCATTTAATTTTCCCGAAAACAGATGCTTTGGAACCAAAGTACATCACCCTATAGCCATGGAAAAAGCTTTCAATACTTTGAGAGAGAGAGAGAGAGAGAGAGAGAGAGAGAGAGAGAGAGAGAGAGAGAGAGAGAGAGAGAGAGAGCAACGTCTACCTATTTCAACCCCGAACCTTTCGTCCGCATAAACAGTGCCTGACCATCCTTCAATCGAGCTGACACCCAGGACAGGGCAGTGCATATATCGCAAGGACAAATTAGACTGGCCGAGTCGAGGTGGAGCCAAGGTGTCTGTCTATTCGTGGCTGTGCATTAATGCCGAATTCGCTCTAAATGGCTACGCTTCGTACTCTGGGCTCGCTGTTTTCTCGTCTGTTACACCACTCATTTTTCGTGTACCGTCCCGCTGCGTTGCAGAAAAATAGGCATGTTAAGACGGCATACATTACATGCACATCATGAGCAGTATCACTTGATGAAGCCATAGGGTAGTAATAAAAATATATTTGTTTATCAATCTGCACCTAATAGCTAAACACCACAAAGTAAAACGACTCGTTAATTATAAACACACACACACACACACACACACAGAGAGAGAGAGAGAGAGAGAGAGAGAGAGAGAGAGAGAGAGAGAGAGAGAGTCTCCAAAACAATCGTACCGAGTAACCTTACTTCGGAGGCGTTCTCATTTTTGCCATAGCATTGTTTGCCAGAATACGAGGCAGAAATGCAGCTGGTCTTCGGCAGAGGGCACAGGCTGAGGTTACTGAATGCCAAGTGCCCCTTACGAAAGAGCTAGGTGCCGGCCAAGTACAGTACTTATCAAAACTCCAACATTTTGTAAGACACAAAAGAAAGGAAAAGAGGGGAAAAAACCCGTGAAACTTCCTAAAAGAGGATTTCACAGGAAACTACAAATGATTCAGCAGGAAGCTACACGATGCATTCACAGCGACCGATAAGAAGTCCACAAACTATCAAGCAGCTAACTTGAGCAACGCTGGGTGTGGTTAGTACTTGTATGGGTGACCACAAGGAGAGCCAGACGCTGTGGGCATTCATGCCTCTGAATATCCACAGGGCAGGGTATGAGACTAGCAACTTCATTTCTTACATATATGCTGGAAGCCAACAGGGGAAAACAAAGTTATTAATAACAACAACAACAATAATAATCACTCATGTCTTTAATAATAATAATAATAATAATAATAATAATAATAATAATTAGCCCCGGGCTACAAGTTTTGAAATCGAGGTCCTCCTAGATTTCAATAATAATAATAATAATAATAATTAATAATAATAATACAGTAATAATCAAGTGATGTTTGGAGAGAGTGCTCTGCTAAACTATCGGCCCAAACCGTTTCACTACCTCTATCAACTATCAACTATTCTCTTATCGAGTGAAATCGGACATGATACAAAGCCGGCCGGATTTAACACATCTTAAACTGTGACCATCTGCAAGACGTCGGTGATTCACGCCAGCTAAATCAACAGCATCCAGGGCAATGGAACAGTCATTTGCGATTGAGGAATGCGCCGATGTGTTTGTTTTCCCTGGCCATTTCGAGTAACTTAATACTGTTCCCAGGTGTAAAAAGAAATGAGAGAGAGAGAGAGAGAGAGAGAGAGAGAGAGAGAGAGAGAGAGAGAGAGAGAGAGAGAAGAAAACGCACTCAGTAAAGGACACACAGTATATCGCCACTCGGCCTCTATCTTTACCGTTATTGAAAAATGAATGCGTCACAAAATCCAAGGTACTGGAAGTATATTGGAAGGGTTTCCAATTAATGTGTGCGTTATGATTCACTAGAGCCAGATCTCCCGATATTTTGGCAAATACTTTATCTCATTTAACATTTATGGCGGCGGGAACAGCGATAAACGCCCTAAAAAAAAAAAAAATAACTCACCGACTCAACCATACAATGCCCACACAACCCCACAACATCCACATAACTACAAGCGCCCACAAATTTATTCTACCAAATCCCTTTACCTACAGAACTCTTATGATACATTTGGGGCAAAGCCTGACCGTGAGACCCTGGTCACAAACGTCAATCAAGTTCTAGAATGTAAGGTCCTGCAGCTATCAGAATTAACAAGTTAATTGGCTGTTTTATCACTTGGCAGAAAGTGTGGTCTGAAGTTGGGACAGATGGATGGGAGGTAAAGAATGCCTGCAGTGCAATTAATTGAGGGTCTCCTGGTTAAAAGGATTAAAGTTGTAATGAATAACTTGAGAAAAATGCAGAGAGAGAGAGAGAGAGAGAGAGAGAGAGAGAGAGAGAGAGAGAGAGAGAGAGAGAGACACTTAATAAAAAGAAACTTATAAAAAAAACTCTTGAATTAATCTGTAAAAAAACAGAACATTTTATCACAAATTCTGCCGATATCACAGAAAAACAAAATGTCTCCCGTCGAAGGTCACAATCGCTCTGCAACAAAGCCCGAAACGCTTTAAACCCAATCTTTGCGAGTGGTGCGTGCGTACGTGTGTGTGTTCCATGAAATGAGTCACCTGTTTTACGGCCCACCATCACACACACACACACACACACACACACACATTTACATGAGAAACGAGTCTTGGGGTGAAAGCGTTCAACTGACCAATTGCAAAGTACGTGCGGGGTGGAGGGAGGGATGGAGGGAGGACAGATAGGTAGAGGGAGGTAGTGAGAGGGAGAAACATTCGGTGGCGTGATCTGCTACAGGGAGGGGGAGGGGGAGTACGCACAAGGAAGAAGAAGGGGAGGTCCTTGATGAGGCCTAAATGAAGGAGAGGATGGAAAATTAAGCAGACAAAATGCACGAAACCAGAAAAGTAGTGAAGAGAGAGAGAGAGAGAGAGAGAGAGAGAGAGAGAGAGAGAGAGAGAGAGAGAGAGAGAGAGAGAGAATACGGCTAGATGAGGTGGCATTTAAGCAAGCAATTGTCTAAGGAAATTTGGGAATTCCGAAACTACGGATTATAAATAATAAAAATAAGAGGGGTACTGCAAGGCAGAACACTGGCCATAGTTCAATTCTGTATGTGTGTGTGTGTATGCGTGTGATCGTGAGTGGGAATCCCAGACTGCCTGTCGCCACCCAACCACCATCACCATCGTTTGAGAAAATCAGCTCTTTATAACCCTAATCGCACCAAACTGGATATACGAAAAATCGTCAAACTAAGTGTTCAGGAGGTCACACAGAACAGAGCCAATAACGTTCAGTCCATGTTAATTCCACTTCATTAAGTGTTAAATGATGCCTTATCAAAACCACATTCCAAAACAGAATCGCACTATCAGATTGTATTAAAAAGTAATTTGTCCACAATGAGTATCTAAACCAGGACCTTGTACCACGACAGAGACGAGAGAGAGAGAGAGAGAGAGAGAGAGAGAGGGGATGAGAGAGGAGAGGGGGGGAGGGGGAAGAAAGAGACCAAATATGGTTTGTACAACTGACTTCCATCTACCCATCATATTCTGAGCTATCTACCATAGTGGCTCGAGCCCCACCAGCAAAACCATTACGCCTAACAAAACATTCTTCTGGCCAAGTCCAGGTCTTCCGCGCACCTGCTACCTTTCCCTAACGTTTATGCAACTGGAGGCTAGTTAAGAATGGCACAATGACAGAAGCGTCTCAAATTTAACGAAACAACCTTTGCCGATACGAGGCCTTCCTTGCAACAGCCACGTCAATTACAGTTTGCGATACAGAAAGCGCCACCAGCTCCCCGTATCCAAGGTCTCCTTGTATCCACCCTAAAAGTGTTTCTTCCGATACCACCTCCACCCCCCTTTCTTCTGCCCCGTCAGGGGTACCTCTACCTTTTCCATTAACCCCGAACCACCACCCCCACCGTTCACAAACCACCTGGCCACACTCCCCACCCCAACTAACATCATCAAATCTCCAACCACTAACCCACTCCCCCCCGAGGCTCCCTCCCTGCCCCCATTGTAGGTGACCTAACAGATCTCTCCGACGGTTTCTCGCCGTCGACGACCGCTCCGCACAGACAGCGTGGCGTCCCCTTCACATCTGCCTGGTCTTCACATACACCACAAACACCTTCCTACACATGTGATCATCGCATGTGTACAGCCAGATACGGCATGTGTTCGTTTCGTAAGTTTATTATTGACTATCCGTATTGTCGCGTATCATGAAAATGACAGAGTTATTTCATAGACCTGTTATTAGTAGACTACAGGTGAGTTCAGGACCGATTTCTTCTGAGGAATGGAGACTTTCGAAATGGCGTTTTAACATCATACCCGGATTCATCACCTCCAGTATTACAGTTATATAAAACTGAAAATTTAGAGACGTTCACTGCGATGAAACCTGGACGGTTTCTGATCTTTTCTCGCAAAAGTTTGAGTCTCGCTTCGTAAAGGCCTGCAACTGAATCCTAAATTATATAAATAATGATGATGTGTATTTAAAACCCATAACGTCGATAATAATAACCCGTAATTAAACCTAACGTTAAGGGTCTAACTGAGGAACATTCAAATAAAAACATGAAGTTCCAATATTGCTTATAACTGTTGACTTCGTCACTCGAAACACGAACAAACGATCAGCTATACTAAAACTGGGCGGTTAATACTTTCTATTCAGTTCTAAAACAATAACAATAATCTGTGACGACGAAGTTGTCAAGAAATCTAGCTCATTCTTGTAGTGACGGTGTTACACCACAGTTGTGTGCAAATTATCAGAACCTTCGTCGTGACGTCAAAGCAACTCCATCCGCAGGACGCTATTGCCCAAGTCCGCTGATTGCAAAGTACATTGTGATCATTATTTCTAAGGGGCACATATATTCGCTTTGGATCAATCGACATTGCGATTACCCTAATAAACAAATTTCTAGATAATAATAATAATAATAATAATAATAATAATAATAATAATAATAATAATATCTTTAAACTCGTATAAGTGTAACCGCCGCCTCAAACCTGGCCCCACATACATTCACCTGAGGGCCCCTCTGGGACCACGTCAGCCAGTGACCCTAACACTAGACCCCCTCCCCCCAACCAACCCCACCAAAAAAAAAAAAAAAAAAACCCAAAACGAAGGAAAGAATGACTCACGCTGAAAATACTTCACACTGCAATGACGTCACATCCGTTCTGCACGCGGGCGGCCGTGACACCAGAGACTGGCGTTAAAAAAACCTACAATCGGCCCGAACCGGAGGCTTTATCTGTAATCCGTTCATTGTGTGGTAATTCCCGAATTTCCTGTAATTTGTTCTTGGAATTTATGGTCTTCGACTTCGAAGGTTTAATTAGCGCACGTCCGGTGCCTGGGCCAAATCACACCTACCGATGCGTTGGGTTCAATAGACGAAATTCGCCGCTTACATCATGGAGGGACTTTATATCTTCCACCTGGCATGTTGTCACAAATTAAAATATTACACCCTTACCAAAGAATCCCTCTGTTTATAAAGAATCGTACTCATATTCATCAATGTTAGTTTTTTATACGAATGGGATAGAAACTGCGGCTTTTCTACAATCATTACCATTTTCTCTACTTCTACCGAATCTCACATGAAATGTTCAAGTTGTTAGTCCCCACATAAATCTATCATATCTTATCACGAAAGCCATATCTATCTTCCAGTTACCTACGAGCCAAGTTAATTCTACCAAATAAACCGAATCCGTCAAGGGCACAACTGTATAACAGAACCTGTGAACACTGTGATTTAAGATTTCCGTTGTTGTCCCGTGATTCAAAATAATCTAGCGTTAATTATAAATACTATGACTAAACTGACGGGTCTTAGTGAGAGAGAGAGAGAGAGAGAGAGAGAGATCTAAACACCAAAAATATCTTGTGCAGAACCAGGCTCTATGGCAGCAGAATCAGCATCATCTTCTGACAGAGGGATCCTATGGCTACCAGATGGCGCTATGGGCAACAGATGGCACTGAGGGTAAGCTTGTGTTGCCCAGCTGGTAAAGTTGTTAAGAGACCATAGCCGAACCTCATTAACGTCTACTCTGGGATGCCTAACGGCATCTAAAGATAGGAAGGAAAACACCATCCAAGAAGTGATTCAAGAGGCTCTGAGTACCTTTGCGATGGTGGGTATAATCGCGATAAAGTCAATAGGATGATGACATTAACACACAGATGACAATGATCATCAAATGATGATGATAATAATAAGACGATATTGGGTGATGAAGAGCATTCCAATAAATGAAATGTTGAAGAAGACACTATAACGAAGGTCCTCCAGAAACACTGATGGTACTGATGGCTTTGATTTTTAGGATGAACATCGTGACCAAGGTTACGAGGTTACAAACAGACAAACGGGGCGATCCTCCATCATGCACATCTGTGCATGACGGACAAGGGAGGTGTGAAAGACACTGGCAGACGGATAAACGGATAATAAACCTCAGTTCCACGACTGAACTTTACAAGAGCTGTTGTACACAAACTAAAATATCGATATGTAAACGGCCGATGCCCTCGTTAGAGAACATCTGCACATTCATATTATACAGTCTGTGTACAATCAATCATCAAAAGATTAACGTTAGGTTTTCCAAATTCCTTTACTTGGAACGCCACACGAAACTGCATTTGCGCCTGTTCTTGTCATGTTCATCTTTTTCCTCTTTACATCAAAACTGTTGCATTTCCTGACGTTCTCTTCCTTTGTTATCATTTTCGTTCTGTCCCTGGCCTACGAATAGTCACTGCAATTCGTAAAAATGACGAACCAGGAAAAAAAGAAAGGAAGCATTGCAACATTTCCGGCGATCTTGTAACTTTCGAAATTTAAAGCCAGCTCTAGAAATAATAAAAGGCTGCTGCACGAAGCCATTTGTGAAGCAACTGACACAAAACATCAGTGCTCTGCGAACGCAGAAATGCAGCGAAGGCGAAGAACGAAATAAAAGGAAAAGAAATTCCTTGAAATGAAGCCGACCACAAATATTCGGCTCTAAGAACCACACAGTCACCGCCATTACGAAAGACCCGAGAGAGAGAGAGAGAGAGAGAGAGAGAGAGAGAGAGAGAGAGAAATTCCAAAGTGTAGTTTCAGAACCAGGTAATTCCTGCCTCCAGGAGTTGCTTACACCTGGCGTTCTTCTATTTCCTTCTTCGAACAAAGGCTCTCTCTCTCTCTCTCTCTCTCTCTCTCTCTCTCTCTCTCTCTCTCTCTCTCTCATAAATGCGGTCCCCGAAAAAAGGAATGATAATCATTTATATTATTTTAACGCGAACGAATGTTGCGTGTGTGCATATTTATACAGTATATATAGTATATATATATATATATATATATATATATATATATATATATATATATATATATAAGTATATATAAGTATATATATATATATATATACTGTATATATATAGTGTAATATGTATGTATGTATCTTCTTCTTCTTCTTCTTTTAACGTGCTTTTTTCCCATTTTTGTATGGGGTAAGGATCAAACATCCACAGCACAGGCTGTTTCACATATTTACATTGTAAGTTTTCAATACGGAGCGATATCGGCGTGGACTATATTCTTGAGAATTTCGATGTGGACTGCCATCCTAAAAAGCGAGTAGCATTAAGAGGAATTCACTAACCAGTTTTCCTTTGACAAACTGAACAGCTAAACCAAATCCGTGCCTGAACAAAATCTAACTGGTTTTGAAGCTAGTAAAGAAATAGTAGAATTTCAGCATCAGCCGTTACATAATGCTTACGTCATAACAAACAAGTTATACGAGGAAATGTTTTGCTTGTGCATACATGCCTTCCAAACACAGACCAGATTGCTTAACTTTATTGGACGAAAAGACGTGCAGCATAACACATACAATGAAAGTACAGTACTTGTTATTCCACCTCGACCTTGATCGCTCAGCCTAAGTACACGAACGACACTCCTGGCTTAATAGGCCTAACAGATTACACATATCAATGATAATCGAAAGGTCGCTGGATACACACAGACATGAATGCCGGCTATAGGCCTAAGTCTCTTCTACTAGGTAATGGTTTTTGGCAATGAGGAAGGAATTAACTGCCCAATCACAGCACAGAACATAGGCTTGTTATACACCCAGGCTCCAATCACATCAAACACAGACGAATAAAATACTAACGGAGAGAGAGAGAGAGAGAGAGAGAGAGAGAGAGAGAGAGAGAGAGAGAGAGAGAGAGAGAGAGACTTGATTTTTATACGACGTAAATGAGTTGATCCTCCCCAATAAAAATCCCCAGAGAAAAAGATGGATAAAAAAACATGGCCACGTTATTTGAGCCCCTTAGGCCAGAACAGGTAGATATTACGAAGAACCTCTGCCAGGTGTGCTGTGGTTTTTCTGGCGGTAGTAGGGGCAGGGTAACGAGGGTGGGGGTGGGGGAAGGGGGTAGAAAGTCGTAGTGGAACGGAGACAAACCTAACGCAAAAAACAAAAAAGTCCACGAGAGAGAGAGAGAGAGAGAGAGAGAGAGAGAGAGATGGTGTAAACCGGAGAGAAAAAAATTACGTGAATGAGACATAAGATAAACCATAACCATAACAGGTAAGGACAAAAGAGACGAAGAATAAACAAACATTAAACAAAACAAAAGCGACAAGCGTGAGGCAAAACAAGAAGGGGTCGGTGTGACTCGATGCACAGAAGAAGAAGAAGAAGAAGAAGAAGAAGAAAACAAAGGAGAAGAGAGGGGGACATAAACAAGGGTGAACACGCAGGCACGAATAAAACACAGGGGAGAGAAAGGGGGAACGGCGAATAATCGATACAGAAACGAGACACGAAAGAAACACGAGGCAACAGACGTAAATGACGAAAAGGGAGGAGAAATGGAAGGAATGAAGGAAATGGCCGCAGGGGAGGCAATTAATAACAGGGGGTTAAAGAGATGGGAGATAACAGGGAACGCCGAAGGAGGGGCTCATCGCCCTTTGCGTGTTGGGGGGCGTGGAGAGATGGGAGAGGGAGGAGGAGCGACAGAGGAGGAGATACTGAAGGGGGGGGGGTTGGCCCACACAGACAGCATGGCATCTTTCTCACCACTAAAATAACTAGTGGTCTGTTCTTCTTCAATAACCTAACTCTCTCTCTCTCTCTCTCTCTCTCTCTCTCATATAAATACCTCTCCGATGGCTACTTCCCCTGGGCCATTATATCCTAATTTATATCCTAAATACAAGGGGAGTCACTGTACTCGGACGGGTGTCTTCCATACATCCCATTATTAGCTCGGAACGTATATCATCCCCCACCCGAGTCAACCACGGCTCTTCATTCATTCTGCATAGAATGTTCTTTGTATCGGCCCACCATGACACGGTTCCTCGTGTAAGCGCTCGAAAATATATCTTTAATTATTTTCGTATTAGTCACTGGTGAAAGTTCACCCAGGCCTTCCTTACCGTTCATTTGAACCAAAGGCCGAGAGGTAACTAATTATTGTTAAAAATGTTTTTTTTTTTTTTTTTTTTTTTTTTTGCAGTTTTATTGATACACAAGTGTATTGTTGGGAAAAGAGGCAGGTGCTCGCTTGCCAAACATTTTATATACTCGTATATAAAAACAATACACAAACCAACTCTGACTTTCTTAAAAGACTATTAAACTTGCAGGTCAATCAAGCGACACAAGTGGACTTAAAAAAAACTCTTTTGTAAAGCAAAACACGTCTAAATCACGAGAGCGGAAAACTCCTTTACAACATTATTTCACCTTAAATTAATGTGGAGAAAATTACAGCTGACCGAACGTGGATATTCGCATTCATTTAAACCATCAAAAATATCGATTTATATTTCTTTCTCTATTATGTACTTTCTCATCAAAATAACAATTTTTGTCTCCTTACAAAATGATGAGATTCTTTTTCTATAAACCAGACGATTTATAAATGTATGTGTATATTTATATATATATATATATATATATATATATATATATATATATATATATATATATATATATATATATATATAATAATAAATATATATATATATATATATATATATATATATATATATATATATATATATATATATATATATATATATTACATATATTTTATATATACATATACACACACACATTATACAATATACACACAACCGTACATGCTTGCTACGTCTTCCGGGAGAAATTCTCAACCTGAAACCCAAACAAATTTCCACTGTTCATTAGCATCAATTGGAAATCGACCGAGAGCAAGTCATCTGTTCATTCTCCCGCGGGGAATCGCTCTCACGAAGCCTGAGAGAGAGAGAGAGAGAGAGAGAGAGAGAGAATCTCATCTCGCATTTAAATTTAACGAGGTAGGGCTTTGTGCCAGCACGGGCTCTTGCTCATAAGAGCAGCTAGTATTATTAGAGGAGAAGAAATCTTTCACAGACTGTCGGGTCTATCTGATAAAGGGAAAAATATTACGAAGCTATTGCCGTTTCAAACAAATTATATTCGCTGATCAAAAAGCCTAGATGATATCATGCGTTCCTTTTAATACACTTTCATCTTTTTATTAATTTATTTGTGTTCTGCAGCTCCCTTTACTTCCTCTTACTTCTTCCTAATGAACGCCATATTCTTTGGAATCTTGAATGTCAAGTCAATGGCACCTTTGGGCTTGTTCCATGTGAATAGGTTTCATCTTCTGAATAATAATAATAATAATAATAATACTTTCAATATAGTACATAAACTAAGCATTACGTCAACACACATAGGCTATACATTATTCCACGGGGGAAAATTCACCATTAATTTGCAAACGAAATCAGCATAAGGAGGGTTATTAAATTTTCACATTACCTGAATTCACCAACTGCATATCCGTGAATGTGAATGCAGTGTCCTTTAATTCACCCAGAGCAAAATTTAATTCACGCAGACTTAATCTAAATGTCTCGTAAGTCATTGAGTGACTTCGGGAAACATAGAACATTTACAAAACCCAAAGTGACACTTACAACGTCTGAAGTTTCGGCAGGTTATTCAAGGCATTTTCGGTTAACTTCAGTCGCTTGTTCTTGCTCAAATCCCTGAAAGGAAAGAAAGATTGTGTCAATTTTAATTGTAATACTAGTATGCATGCATGTACAAAACCGTTTGGTAAGATTCAGTTCACAAATTTTCTAAAGAATATCAGTTAGGGAACACGACCACAGCCTAATCAAAACCTTTGACATATTTCACATAAGAAATGTATCGTAAGATACCAAAAAAAATCTGACGCAATAAGTTTTTTAAACATAAAAGTCTTTTCTATCAATATTCAAATAACTGAAATTCATTTCTTAAGGAGGAAGGTGAAATAACTGAAAACCCAGTCTTAGATGTTCAGAAGCTATTCAGGAAACTCCACGTTTCCAACAGGTATCTAATATACTTAAGTAGTTTTCAAGTGGATTGCTATTTTCCTTATCCTTGATATACAACGGAACAAAGCAGAGAGCTAACGATTTCTGTCGGACAGCCGTAAACATTTTTTGTTTGTTCTTTGACTTTTAAGGAAAAGACGCTGCTGTGACTTAAGTGGTGCTTTGCAAGGTTTCTTTTCCTATCGTGGTCTTATTGTGTTGTCAAACTTTCGAACACCACACAAAACCTCACCCAGATGCTCCTCCTCTCGTTCTTACAACGATGATGCAATCCTTCTGTAGCCCTTCTATCCACCCACCACCCGCCCCCAACCAACCCCATCTTTATTATCTTTCCCCCCTCCCATCAGGTCAGGTCCGGAATAAAGAAGAGATAAAGGGGTTACTGTAATCCATGTGGTTCGATTCTTACGCAGCCATTTAACAGCCCTCCGGCACCAGATGGAGCCAGGTCCCACATATATGTGTGTGTGTGTGTGTGTGTGTGTGTGTGTGTGTGTGTGTGTGTGTGTTCTGGACGGGGCGGAGCGCCTTTAGCTCCTTGAAGATATTGTTTCACTTTTGCAGTGGATGTTGTTACAAGGGACGGGAGCCCACAATTAGGGGGAAAAGTCCCACGTCAAATTTTGTTTTACTCCTGTCAATGGATTGGATTATTCAATTTAGACCAATGGCAAAGTGCTGGGACCTATAAGGTCATTCAGCACTGACAGGAAAACTGACAGTAAGAAGGCTTGAAAGGTGTAAAACGGGAGGAAAACCTAGCAGTTGCACTATGAAATAATTGTTACAGAGGGTGGCATGTCAGGTGGAATTAAGAGAATATGAACGGAGGTACAGTAAAAAGGAATGAAGGGGGTTGCAGCTAGGAGCCGAAGGGACGCTGCGAAGAACCTTAGGTAATGCCCACGGTGATACTCCTGTCATTACAATAGCAATGGAATAAGTATTCAATCTCTACATTCAACTGTGACTGTTAAAGCCAAACAAAACCCTCTTGCAATATATCCAGAGACATGGGATATAAAACTAACTGTTTGCCATGCAAGATCAGCACAAAACGAATACAAGACAGCCTACAGCGATCGATTAATGGAAGACGAAGCGGATCACTTTCGCAAGACGAAGCAATCAACTAAGGCAAGTGACAGCAATGCAGGTATGTCAGTGCAACATTTGCAGCAAGTCTTATGAAACACATTCCACAGCCTCCTCCTCAAGTGGCAGGAGAGGATTGTGAGTAAGCAACATTGCGTCATGTAAAGCAAATACGAAAAAAATATGCGACCAACTCCAATGTGTGAGGCACTGGAGAACAAATATTTATTTGCAGATACAGTGCGAGAGAAAGAGAGCCTCACTATCATAACCAAAGCTGCTACCACATTCTTTCGTTCAACGGTGTCTCACGATGCGACTGTCAAGACTCGTCCGAATAATTCAGAAAAACTCGACGCTGAGCAGAGCCGTCTATCTTTCCCACTTCGAGAGATCAGTGTCTTACAGAGATTCCAAGAAAGAAAATCCAGTCACTCAACGCTTTCTCTACGTCACAACTCGACGTCACGTCATCGGGGCTTCAAGGAGCAAGAGGCATCGTCGAGAAATGAAAGCTAACCTAAAATGCAGACTCTAAAGGAAAAGAGGTAAAACCCACATTCATCCCAAACATATACCAACAGCAAATACAAAAAAATAGATGGAACAACTTCTAACAAAGTCAGATGAAGGAAAGTGTAGCTGTACTAGCGTCATGCTCCTAAGCAAAACCATCTCATCAGATAATGGTATAATTACTTGGTGGTTGCGTCATCGGTAATGTTAGGGACAGAAAGGAGAGAGAGAGAGAGAGAGAGAGAGAGAGAGAGAGAGAGAGAGAGAGAGAGAGCAAATACAACTCTTGTTCGAAACTGGACGCGTTACTCCTTGGAGAAACTGGTTTCGTTTCCATTTTGGATTCTCCGAGAGAAACTTGAAACACTAGTCTAAAAGAATCGCAGATGCGTCGTGTTGGAGTCTGAATCTCAAACTACAAAAAAAAAAAAAGTGTAGGAAAAAAGGGCTCATGGAACTCAATGAAAACAAGGATAAATAAAGTTGTGAATGGCTTAGCAGACTGCCACTGAGAACAGGAAAAATATTCCTGGTAATGAGGGTGGTTTTCAAATACGGTACCAAAAGAGATTCGGACAGTCATCGGCACAGAACAGAGAGAATACTTGAAAACTTACACGTGAAGAAAAATACGAAATACTGGATTGTTAAACATACGGAAGGTTGTATAAACTGACAATTCACCTTTTTGTTTAAAATGCTCAAATATATGAGACAGGAAAAGCTCAGATAAAGGTTACTAATGATAAGACGAAATATGAGAGAGAGAGAGAGAGAGAGAGAGAGAGAGAGAGAGAGAGAGAGAGAGAGAGAGAGAGAGAGAGAGAGAGAGAGAGTTACTCGGTAAGCTCTGTGTACGGCAGCAATGATGTACAGCAGATGAATGAAATTAATATGCATTAACTGTGCATGATGACACATTCTTTACTCGTGGCTGTGTCACAGCATTAGCAGCAAGGATTTTCACATTATTGCACCTACTTCCCTTGGCCTAACGGGGTATTTAGCTACGCAAACTACACAACCTATTACATCTGAAGGTGTTTGGCCAATTCTTGACATAAAATAAATCAAGTCTTGCATGTTGCCAACACTCCCGCTCTTATTTCGAACCCCGACACTCTCATTTTTCTTTCTTTCTTACTTTTTGCTCGGCTCAGTTTTCTCATCAGTAATATTTCACAGGATATTACACTACACTCTTTTCCCTTTCACCCATTTTGTTTTTCTTCTGGGGTTCCCAAGTCTACTGATATCCCTCTACATAAATCTACAAGAAGAGGCAGGTCAGTCAATATTAGAACAGAATAAAATAGAATACAAAAATTAGGCCAAAGGCCAAGCGTTGGAACCTGTGGGGTCATTCAGCGCTGAAACTGAAAATGACAGCAAAAAGGTTTTAAAGATGTAACATGGGGAAAACTTCGCAGTTACACTAGAAGAGGGTGTAGAGTAAGATGGAAGAAAGAAAATATGAATGGAGGTATAGTAAAAGGAATAAAATGGGCTTCAGCTAGGGGCCGAAGTTATGCTGCAAAGAAAGTAACGTCTACAGTGCACAGCATGAGGTGCACTGACGGCAGTACCCCCAACGGGGGATCAGTAAATACTGATTTATTGTATAATGAAAGAGATTCTAATTCTACTGGTTTTGGCTCCACTCGCTTAAAAAAAAGGTAATTCAACAGTTTCAAAAGACAATCGCTTTCGTTACTAATATCTCTACAATAAAATATAGGGGGGAAGGAGATCTCACACCAATATTACACAGTGTCAAAGAAACCAATCTGAATAGTTATGCCATCATTAAGAGACCAAATAAATTGAAGCATTATGGATACGACCCAAATTCTTCTAAAACTTATACATAGTTGACTGAAGATCTTTGCAAAAGCTCGACGTTACTGATGAAGCAGAACCGGGATGTTCACTGATCACCTCGGTTCTATTTCTGCTGGGAAAAGGGACAGGTGGTGTTGATAATCTCCCTATTGAGAGGATGAAAGGCATCACGCACGGCCCGGGACAGAACTGTTTTGTGGATGGGTCATGAGTCAATGAGAGGGAGGGATTTATTAGTGAAGAGCATGTACAACTTCTGAGAGAGAGAGAGAGAGAGAGAGAGAGAGAGAGAGAGAGAGAGAGAGAGAGAGAGAGAGAGAGAGAGAGAGAGAGAGAGAGATTGAAACTCAACAAGATATATGGCCTAAAGTTCATAAGCCAGCAATGTTCTGCTTGCATCCATCTATTAATCAGTTTCATACTGCATCAAGAAATTGAATAGCACTGCAGCCATATCAGAGATCAAACGGCAATAAGAAGAAATAAGGGCTCAGCAAACATTCCTGAGAAGTGAGTCTGAATGTAAAGCACAAGTCACCGGCTGCCAATTCACCTGGCTGACCACGCACCTGAGAGCAGTAGTAGTAGCAGTATGGGGGAGACCAGCCCAACGACTAACCAAGACCCCCCCACCACCATAACCTTGGTTTCTAACGTGGATGTGTACCCGTCCGATCCTCCCGTCTTCCCGTAACTATCCGAACCGTACCCATGAGTTTCAGGCGTGGGCCAAACAGATACCGTCAAATGATCTTGCTACGGTACACATGGTCTTATCAAGTTGCAAGTTGCTCATTCTCGCTGTTTATGCGTTGGAAGTGTAACCTTTTACATGCGGGTGTTACGACTTGTTCGTCATTCGGTTGCAAAAGAGTTCATCAAATGCTTCGCAATACTCTAGGATACATTAGTCAGCAAAAAAAAAATGTTTACCATTCAGTACACTTCACCCGTGCATCCCAAGCGAAACTTATACACGCTCCCATACTGCTTTTATGGAATTATTTGCACTCACCATAAAACGTAAGTTTTTTGCAGATGGAGTCCGGGCAACTGCATAAAAATATCACCGGCGTGAATGGAATATTCTGCAACCAATTCCAAAAGAATCTCGTAAGACCAGTGTCTGGCAGATTATCATCTTCACTTATTCTCAGGAATAAATAATGTTTTCTAAACGTTACTTGCTAATACTATCATTATCAACTACAGAAATGTACACAGTACACATTATGGAAAAGTAGTCTAACTTCCGGATATATAACAAACCTTGGTAAAACGTAGCAAATGAATCTGGTTAAAACTACATTGTATAAAACAACAGAGAAAATTAAAATAAAATTAATGCAGCACCCACTTACTACAAACCCAACACATCAACTTTATTATTATTATTATTATTATTATTATTATTATTATTATTATTCAGAAGGAGAATCCTACTCATACGGAACAAGCCTACAGGGACCACTGACTTCATATTCAAACTTCCAAAGAATATGGTGTTCATTTGAAAGGTCTCAAAAATAACAAAATGTTATAGCAGCTGTTTCTATAATTTTCTTTTTGTTTAAATCGAGTATAAAATAAATTAGTTTTTCTCACGATTGAGAAAGAAACCGGCATTAATAGGGAAGTGGTACATAAACAATACTTCTAACCTACTTTCATTTTCAAGTTACTAATTCTTATGTCACTTTCGAATATCAAGTGACAGCAAGTATTTATATCGTGTCCAAACCATGTGTGTGTGTGTGTGTGTGTGTGTGTGTGTGTGTGTGTGTGTGTGTGTGTGTGTGTGTGTGAGAGAGAGAGAGAGAGAGAGAGAGAGAGAGAGAGAGAGAATTTACGCGGGGCTGGGGGAGATTACCTCATCATGAGAAAAGCCAATAAAAATCTTAAGAATGACTAAGTGCTCTCTCTCTCTCTCTACCTCCCATCAACAATCGACTAACAATTAGGAACTCCATTAGGTCAACAGAAGCATACTGTAATTTTTCGATAAATTTTTCGAGAACGCTCCCATATAGAACCTCTTTTTTCCAGTTCGAGAATCAAACACTGGTCATTCAGCTTGTAAGCCAAGCACTCCCACTTCCTGTACGATGCCCGAGAGAGAAAGTGAGAGATGGAGTGTGATATTTGCTACAGGACCAAAAACGTTATTCGATATTTCTGAAAGAACTCTTTAAGGCCAAAGAAAACAGTGACTTCCAATGCGCGCTCTCCTCTCTCTCTCTCTCTCTCTCTTTCTCTCGGCAGGCTTCAATACGCACACACAAAATACCCCTCGAAAAACAAGATAATCCCATTAACGACCCATGACCCGTATTTCACAAGCAGAGACGAACGCGCCTCCAAAACTGCTGACTTCCCATGACCTTGCAGTTGACCCCTACTGCTTATTCACAACTTCTTTTCTTTCTTAAACTCCCTCTACTGTCGAATACTGAGTCAGCCGAACTCGACTAAATTATTACACCATAATTCCCACCGCCAACTGTTGTTCAGGTGACGAAGCAAAACCGCCGAAATGACTTTTCGGGTGGCGAACGTGTCCGTGAAAAAGGCGCATATTTGGGGAAGAGGCACGTCCGGCCACTGCAACCCGGCAGCGGTTGATGTTCTGCAGGTACAACCGTGACGGGAACTTCATTAGGCGGCGCGATGCATCAACAGGCCGTGTCAAAAGGTGTGGAAACAAGCGGGGAGCTGTGCTTGCGCTTGTTGTGAAATCTGCCGAGACTTGTCAACTCCAAAGGCAATATAAATATAAAGACAAAATAAATATACCGTGGAATACGGCATACGTACCGGTGCAAAGTTCCCAAGTTTTAATCTGTCAGAAAGGAAAATATTCTCAATGCAACTGTATCGATAGATCAATAAAAAAAAATACAAATTCCTCTTTTAATTTTGGATACGGTACTTCAATTCAGCAACATAAGGCCACAAAAAATTGCCTCTTATTAACGAAGTCACTACCACGAAATATGATTGATAAACCTATCAAAAGGATACGCAACATAAAAAAAAATAAATAAATCGTAGAGCAATCAATTATGTCCCTTCTCATCTACAAACAATTCCACGAGGTAGTATAATCCCGAAAGAATCCCTGCAAATAAAACGGTGAACTTGACACCCAAGTATGCAGGTAACCCCTGGCACTTCCGATGTGCACACTGCAAATGCCCAGAACACCACCAATTTAAATGGGAGTCACCTGCAGTGGTCTAATATTATCACCAACTATCTAAATATAAATAGGTGATTGTCCTGAAAGTCTGGTGTCAGCCCCGAGTGGAAATCGATCTTTATGGCGGGTTTGTAAATCAACATGAATGTTTATAACAAAATGACTGCGGAGAAAGAAAGACTCCACACTTTTTTCAATCGTAGTTTCAACATAATTAGCATCTAAAAATCTTAACGGTGTAAAACTTTGTGTGTGTGTGTGTGTGTGTGTGTGTGTGTGTGTGTGTGTGTGTGTGTGTGTGTGAGAGAGAGAGAGAGAGAGAGAGAGAGAGAGAGAGAGAGAGAGAGAGAGAGAGAGAGAGAGACTAAAAATGAAGCAGAACATGCACAATTTAAATATTCAACTGAATGATCAAGCCTTGCGAAATGTTCAAAAAAAGTAAACTATAAACATTGATGACCAAAGCACAAAGAATTCTAAGGCGCTGGCAGTCTCGCATTTTACGCAAGCTCGACGAGAGAGAGAGAGAGAGAGAGAGAGAGAGAGAGAGAGAGAGAGAGAGAGAGAGAGAGAGAGAGAGAAAAGAAAAAAGGAGACACACTAGTTTTAGAAGACCACTTAACGCAAGACAAGTCGGGGCTTAAGTGAGTTTTGGCCCGGGGTGTAATGTGTATGTGTGTGTGGGTTGCAGTGTGGCCAGGTGTTCTTGGCCAAATATCCTCGCCCCTGCCAAAGACGTCGGCGCGCAAGCACGTTTTTCTCTTCCCCCCCCACCCTCTCTCTCTCTCTCTTTCCTATACAATACTCATTATCATGCATATTTCAAACTGTCTTTATCCTTATAGAACCATTGGCCAAATATCCTCGGCCCTGCCAAAGACGTCGGCGCGCAAGCACGTCCGTCTGTCTGTCTGTCTCTCTCTCTCCTAAACAACACTCAGTATCATGGGTATTTCAAACTGTCCTATCTTGTAGAACCATCCCCTGCCTTTCATAAGACACCAAGAAGGGATGAAACTCCCTTTGACCAACTTATGAATAGCCAGTGAATGAATGTCTATGGAATTCACTCAGCTGAATAACGAGCGAACGCCAAACTTATCCCGTTTGGCTTGGCTGCCCCATTCATTTAACAGGCCCCAACAACCTCCTCCTCCAACCACCTCCCCCTCCGGCCCCTACCCTGCCTACCCTCCCACAGGCTTCCCCCATCCATTCATTTGGTAGTTTTGCATACCTATGTAGACTCATATTCGATATAAAACCTCGCGGGTTTCTTCGAGATGCCTACTGTATGATTGCGCTTAAACGAAAAAAGCAAAAATATGAAGCTTAAACAAAAAAGAATCTCGGCGATTTACATTCTTGGGCTTGGCCCCGTATGAACACAGGTAGGTGTCGGAGATGATCATGAAATTTCGGCTCAGGTAAATGAACTGGCCTCCTGCAAAAAAAAAAAAAAAAAAAAAAAAAAAAAAAAAGAGCCGTCTGACGGACAAAGGTACAGTCGGAAGGGAGAATAGCTTCGCTGGAAAAAAAAAGACTAAAGATATATTCTGAATTGAGGAGCGTCGTCGTAAAACACCAGGATAAATAACTACTTAACTTAGATGGCCAATAAGAAACAGGGAACTGATCGGTCATTGATTACAAGGGGACGCAAAGGGAAAAGATGAGTGAAGAGAGTAAAATACAACAGAAGTAAAAAGGGCTCGTAATTTCCTTCGAAAATGAGCTTCCCCAAAAATAGACGTGACGTAACAAATGTGGGAAAACAAAGGGACAAAAAGAGCTCTAGAGCCAGAAAGGGTAGAGTTAAAAAGAGCCAGGGATTCGAACTATTAAATATTTATATATATAAAGAGAGAGAGAGAGAGAGAGAGAGAGAGAGAGAGAGAGAGAGAGAGAGAGAGAGAGAGAGAGTTGAGACAGGTGGTTTTGGTGGGCAGATTGCAACACGAGCTGTAGGGCGGCGCTCCGGGTAACTCGATACCACCCACCACAAGGATGCCTTTTGCCTATCCTCTCTCTCTCTCTCTCTCTCTCCTAAGTATTCTGCCACCAATAAGTAATATCGCACTTTTCCTTCTGACTTATTCATGAAAACGTAACCTTGCACAATACACTCGTTCCTCTCAATGGGTTCATTTTCCCGGACATGCCACCTGTAAGTCCACTCCTGCGCACACATACGCACGACAGCGCGCGCAAACACACACCACCCACAACAGTGATGCTAATCGCTTTTGGCACCACCCATACCAAAAGTCCCTTCGAGGTGTTTTGCCTAAGCCGCCCACCAAACTTGGTTTTTTCAAGGATGGTGATAATGAGTAACTAACTAGGGAGCCCATCCATAAAAAATGTTCTGAATAATGCATCGACTTTCGATTCAAATTATAATAAATAAAATAACTCCGATTCTCTCTTCAAACACAAGAAACACACACCTTAAGTGGAGGCTCTTTCTGCAATCCACAACCGCTGCTGGTACTGGCAGCAGAGTCGCTCACTCCTCTAACGATAATCTTAACAACACTTCCCCAAACCCAGATACGCTCCGGCTGAGGATGACGAAACGGACCAGCTTTCAAATGCTGCGTCTATTTCCTGGTACAGGAAATTCAAAATAAATAAAACTGAATTTGTAAAAATGATTCATCCTAAGATCTGAAAGGCTTCAGAAGTGGGTTCAGCATGCAACAGCAAACTCCTCGAAGTAGTAAGCTTCGAAAAAAAGGGATTCCTGCGAGGTCCTACTCCAGAATTCTTCTACGTGAACGCCACCTGGAGAACAAAGACCCTTCGAGGAGCATCAAAGCAACATCTCTGCATTCTCAAAGCACCCAAACACCGACAGCGTTCTCGGTATTTTTGCCGCCAAGAGCAGACCGTCTGCTTCTATTTGGAGCGATGGATGTGACATGACATCTATTTTTACGTCACCTTGTCTTCAAAACGCGCGTATGAACAAGCAAATATATTTGTTATTTACTTAATACATAATTGCATTACTTGATACATAGTTGCATTACCGAGCTCGAATACATAAGTTACAACAAAATGGACAAAACAAAGAAAACAAGGCAGAACGCCACCAACCAACACCTAGACAGGCTGCGTTACCATGGCAAAAGCATGAACTTAACCTTCAATGAATTCGAACCAACATAAGATGAAGAGCGCATGCAAAACAATGACGCTGTCCACTCACAAACACCCATGCACAGGCAACGAGAGTTCAATACCAAGAGCGTTTTTATACTGTATACTCGGGAGCCATACGGTAAAATGTCTCATGAGAACAGACGAAAAAAGATCTGGCC
This sequence comes from Macrobrachium rosenbergii, assembly GCF_040412425.1. Taxonomy (NCBI): domain Eukaryota; kingdom Metazoa; phylum Arthropoda; class Malacostraca; order Decapoda; family Palaemonidae; genus Macrobrachium; species Macrobrachium rosenbergii. The sequence goes on from NC_089745.1 coordinate 52,472,157, forward strand.
ACTTTATTCTTAGCTCTGAAAGAATCTCCGAGGTATGAACGGCGGATGTGGTAGGGAGACCAGGTAGGGTCTTCGCAGACAAGCTTGCTCTCTCTCTCTCTCTCTCTCTCTCTCTCTCTCTCATTAGGCATACGTACAGTAAGCGATCACTTTAATGGCCTCTTTCAAACAGTGAATGCTAATCACGTCGACGATAACCAAGACGCATAATAGGGACCCTGGACCACTTAAAAAATATTTAAAAAGTCGTCCGAATAGTTTTTCCTCAGCAAATGACATTGCTCAAGTATTCGAAAATCTCTATACAAAAGCCACGAAAGGCTTCCTCGTTCTCAGAACAGAAATGACCACTGATAATTGATACGACTATAGAATAACGATGATAATTAGGGAGTCGTGGTAATTAGTAACAAAGTGCCTCCAGGTGTTTCATACAATATGATAAATAAATATGCGTTTGATGATTGGAGCGTGGATGATCAACATACCAATTTGCAGCCCTCTAGCCTCAGCAGTTTTTAAAATCTGAAGGCAGACAGAAAAATTGCTGACGGACAGACAAAGCCATCTCAATAGTTTTCTTTTACAAAAAACTAAAAAGGAAGGAGGGTGGGGAACAAGGTTAAAGCACAATAGATTCACAAACGTTTCTGCAACGTATAGTGCATATACTGTACATATATACAGAAAACTCAACCGATTATCTTAGCAAACACTCTGAACTATTCTGAATCCGGTAATCGAAAACAACTTTCATTCTATATATATATATATATATATATATATATATATATATATATATATATATATATATATATATATATATATATAAATGATTTCTCATAAAAAGACATGATAAACAAGCCAAGCTAAAACATAAAACCCAGGTAAAAATGGCTTACGATTTTCGAGAAACCGAACAGTTATAAACTGGATTCACAAGACAATACCAAAACACTGACAGGGAAAACTAACGAATGACAAAATCAACCGGAACATTGACAGAGATTAGGACCCTGATGAAACTGACCAGACCGGACCAAAGCGCAGGCGCAAACGGAAGACTATGGGGTTTAGGTCACTGTGGATAACCAACAGATAACACTCCCAATAACAATATAATTGCTCTAATAATTAGTGTTAAAAAAAAACAACACGGTCACTTGCACTAATATGCGTCTCTCTCTCTCTCTCTCTCTCTCTCTCTCTCTCTCTCTCTCTCTCCACAGTGGTTTATTCTTCACTAAATTGGCATTATGCTAGTATTAATCAAACTGTCTCATAGGTCACTGAATGGTTATACAGTGCAGAGGTATTTCAGGTAATGTACATGGATGTTTACAATGCAAATTACATTAGTAAACAATGTTTCACTGCCGTTGATGCACAAGGTAATTCATTCTCTCTCTCTCTCTCTCTCTACTTTCATTTTCGATAGCACGTCCATTCAAAAGTACTTCGTGACATCATTAAAAAAAACCCACAAGGACACATACAAGAACGCTTACCAAAAGTCCTTCTGAAGGACAGCGGGGTTTGAAGATAAGTGTGCATAAAATAAGCACAGAAAAATTCAGTATATATTTTTCTTCAATTCCCTTCGTATTTTTGGCCTCTACAGGACACTTCTGGCCACAGCAGAGTCCTTCTCATAAATACTGTACTTGAGCTTCTTACTGATCTTCGTACCATACAGCTTAGATCGAGTCCAACGACAAATCACGTCATACAATATTAATGAGCTGTAATTGGCCTGAGCTTTACTGCCACAACACTCCCTCTCTTCGTTATTATTGTTAATTACTATTTGTCCCTTAAATCAGATCACATACCATCATCTTTGTCCTCTTCAGTGATCCAAAATAAACTCCTAAATATACTAGTATATAACTACTGAATGGGGTAAGAAGACATGATTCAAAATTCAGTTTAAAATTGAGCATAAAGGCTGACTTTGCTCTACTAAGAATGAGAGACCTTACAGACCTTACAGTTCGTTCGGGTTGCCCCAGGTCCCTCAGTGTGGAGCACCTCTGATGTCTACCAGAGAATTGCTAATGCATCTTCCGGCATATTTTGCATCATCCAATCTTGGATGTCTGGGATGCAGAGAGAGAGAGAGAGAGAGAGAGAGAGAGAGAGAGAGAGAGAGAGAGAGAGAGAGAGAGAGTCAAGTATATCTTAGTTTAACCAGACCACTGAGCTGATTAACAGCTCTCCTAGGGCTGGCCCGAAGGATTATATTTTATTTTACGTGGCTAAGAACCAACTGGTTACCTAGCAACGGGACCTACAGCTTATTGTGGAATCCGATCCACATTATGACGAGAAATGAATTTCTATCACCAGAAATCAATTCCTCTAATTCTTCACTAGCCGGTCGGGGGGAGAGAGAGAGAGAGAGAGCGCCATGTCTTTGAGAGCATGTAACAGAGCAAGCGGCCCCATTCGCACGCCCCCTGCCTTTCCTAAAGGGCATCCTGGGCATATGGCAGAGGAGGAGAAGGCCAAGCGACGACGTCACAACAGCGCTCAAAGCAAAACAGCAGCAGGAGGGGCAGCAGCAGAGTCGCACCAAACAGCACACAGGGATCCTGCGAATGCAGCGATACCTTATCGAACCCATTGCCACTCAAATGTTGCAGTCACCACAACACCTCACAAAAAAATGTGACTGTTTCGTAACAATTACGCCCGAGTAACTTTGCGTCCCTGCGAACTCTCTCACTGTCGCTTTCGTGATGATCTTTCTAATCATCTCCAGTTCTCTTTTATAATGAAATCGAGCTCTCACTCTTTCTAAGTGTTCGTGGAATGGAGGTCGAACTCGAAGCATAGCGATCAGACTTAGTGATGGCACTGCTTTCATCAGCGGAAGAGCGTCATCAACACGCAGGCAATCACGACCTGAAATTTTCCACGGCTCAGAATCTTCGTCAGCATCCAACGGTAGAAACCACATCAACATCTCGGCCGAGATGTGCCAATCAAGCGACGGTCGTTGGTTGCTTCTTCAACGCATGCTTAGCACGGATGTGTAGAGACAGGCTCCATTGCTTCCGATACATCAAGCAACGCAATAGCTCGCTACCACACAACAGCGTGGCACGGGGTGGTCATGAGAGTGACTGCTAAATTCTAAACGTCTGACTGCTTTGGGAAGAAAAAAAGTAAAAAATGCGCCGAAGTTTCTTCGGCGCAATCGAGTTTTCTGTAGTGTATAATGCTATATGAAAACCTCAGCCACGGCCAATGAAACACCCAGCCGGTCGTGGTGCCCTGTGTTGCGTTGCCATACGCACGATCATTGCTAATTTTAACATTAAATAAAATAAGAACTACTGAGGCTAGAGAGCTGCAATTTGTTATGTTTGACGACTGGAGGGTGGATGATCAACACACCAATTTGCAGCCCTCTGGCCTCAGTAGTTTTTAAGATCTGAAGGCAGACAGAAAAAGCGCTGACGGACAGACAAAGCCATCTCAATAGTTTTCTTTTACAGAAAACTAAAAAAGGAAGGAGGGATGGTAACAAGGTAAAAGTACAATGACCAAAAGACAAACCTCTCACGTATATTTGTAAAATACATGACATCTGCAATATACTGAAAAGTAACAAAATACTTCGCAATCTTACATAAAATATTTAACTTAAGACCACTCGATCTAAGTGAAACTGCAATGGTTAAAACAGCCTCTTAACTTGCTGAGGCTCTTCAATACGAAACTTTATAATTTTAATATTTACGCAGCAACATAACCACAACAAATCTATAGCAAAATCCCTATTAAACTCTATAATAAAATTATGGTAAATTAAACAGCATAAAAACATCGACGATATACGGGTCACTTGTCTATCATTATTATCAACTGGAGTGCAAGTAATAGTTCACGATTACATGCACAATAATAACAATAATAATAATAATAATAATAATAATAATAATAATAATAATAATACTGAATAAATATCTTAAGCCTAAATTTACTATAGATTTTTCAAACCATAATTTAACACTTATCGGAGAGAGAGAGAGAGAGAGAGAGAGAGAGAGAGAGAGAGAGAGAGAGAGAGAGAGAGAGAGAGAGAGAGAGAGAGGCCCATTAACTATATGTGAAAATCTCGAAAACCTTGCGTTCAACTAGGCCTATTACTCAAACGACGTTCGTAAACAAAGTATCATTGAAATTTACACATCATACATTAGTGGTAAGTTGCATTGTCGACCAGACATAATCCAAACAAGTGTGACGGGAGGAAAACCAGCAGTGATGGTAGTGGTAATAATTAATATTCAAATTGGAGCAAATTTATATATATATATATATATATATATATATATATATATATATATATATATATATATATATATACACTCGTAGGCGTCCAGGAAAGGCACTCAATACAGTTGATAGTTTATTCCTAATGCCGACGTTTCACAACTACACTGTTGCATTTTCACGGCGGAAATACAGCGAGTTGACTCAATAATCAATCATTAAAACATTTATTATAACTATTCAAAAACACTACAGTATTGTCTCAATTAAAATGCTAATTCTTTTAAAAATATCAGAGGCTGTATTTCAGCCTTGAAAATGCAACAATGTAGTTGTGAAACGTCGGCATTAGGAATAAACTATCAACTGTATTGAGTGCCTTTCCCTGGACGCCTACGAGTATGATTTCGAGAGCTGCAGCTCTGGTATATGTTATGTATATGTATATGTATATGTATATATATGTATACATGTGTATATATATACATATATAAATGTATATTATATACATAAATAAATTTCTCACTCACATCAGCATCGAACCCAGGTCTTTCAATTGAAAGACAAGACCGCTGCAACCAAGCCAACTTTTTTTTATGACTTGTGAGGCTTGGTTGGCAGCGGTCTTGTCTTTCAATTGAAAGACCTGGGTTTGATCCTGATGTGAGCCATAAATCTATTTCTGTTCCACACGTGATTGTGTGTTGATTATTTCTATGCATATATATATACAGTATATACATACACACACACACACATATATATATATATATATATATATATATATATATATATATATATATATATATATATAAATATATATATATATATATATATATATATTATATATATATATTTATACATATAATTATATTTATGCTATTCATGTCAGTCGTAACCGAAGTTTTACGATATTTTAACGCTGACGGCCACCCTTCCAAAGAATGCTCTTCATAATCATAATCGGCTCATCCGAGGCATTTTCTTTCAATTAATCGAAATTAGCAACGTTTTATGCATTTTTGAAGACGTCATAACACAGCATGAAAGCGCTTCTAATTAAGTTTGCCTACATAAGTTACGAAGCTGTACAGACTTTCCCTATTTTCAATTAAAAATTCACGACGGAAATATCGATTCTAATTATGGGTCTCGATATAAACGATACAAGTCAGGTTATGAATAGATAAAGAATTAATAATACTACACTCTACAAAGTCTGGTACTCTAATACGGTTTAAGTTTTATGCATCCACTTCATAATTAAATAATCTTGAAAAATTGTTTCTGAATTAATTATGAATTATGGGCTTCATGAACGCACTGAAACTGAGAATGAATTCAATATCAAATAAGGCAAACGCATAACGCATGCACCATACGCGAAAGTTAGCGCATCCAAGGATGCATTCTCTCTCTCTCTCTCTCTCTCTCTCTCTCTCTCTCTCTCATAACGAATCTCCGGGACAAAAATCGCCAGTGACCCAAGGAATACCTGCGGTTGACTACATCCAATTGTTATGCAGTTCTGACACCTGGGCATCAAACCCTAAAATGGGCATGCAACAGACAAAACCCTCTCCCCTAGTGCCTCCCCCAGAAGGGAGGGGGGGGGAAAGGGGCTATTAACAATAGACAAAGAGTTCTCTCCTGGGTCCTTAATAAAGGAACTTCATCACCTGCGCACACTTATTGTATACGTGGGCATCTGTTGATAATCACATCAATTTCTCAAATTGTGTCTATTATGCACAGATCATATAGGCCTCCAAAACTGCAGTAAAGTGTGAGCCACACACTAATGTATATATAAATATGATTCTCAACTTTCCTCTTCCTACGTCTTCGAGAATTTTAACAGTAAGTATTAAGCACTATTTATTACAACAAAAACACTGATTCGAGTTTGTTCTCCCGAAACATGTCCAAATTAAAATAATAAGAATACATATAAGATGGTCGAACTTACATCTTTGTACAAGTGCTTATAAAAAGAGCACATAACCTATGCAATTTTAAAGGTAACTTAAATGTTTGAGTCAACTAAAACTAGTCACTCGTGTAACTGGAAGTGATCACAAGCAAAATTATTTACTATTTATAAAACTGGTGACTCATTAGAGCCTTTGTGGCATCAATAATAAATAGCCAGAGATTATTTAATATTTTCAGAATTCCTCGATCCTCAACAACTCAAACAAGTAAACAATGTGACGAAGTTTCTTGGGCGCAATCGAGTTTTCTGCACAGTATATAATGCTGTATGAAACTCGCAGCCACGGCCCATGAAACTTTCAGCCGCAGTCCATGAAACTTTCAGCGACGGCCCGGTGGTGGGTTGTGCTGTTGGCACCTATACCGTTACTAGACACACGATCATGGCTAACTTCAACCTTAAATAAAATAAAAACCACTGAGTCTAGAGGGCTGCAATTTACTATGTTTGATGATTGGAGGATGGATGACCAACAGCCCTCTAGCCTAAGTAGTTTCTAAGATCTGAGGGCGGACAGAGAAAGTGCGGACGGACGGACAAATAGCCACCTTTTTTTTTTTTTTTTTTTTTTTTTTTTTTTTTTTTACAGAAAACTAAAACCTGGGAGGAAAATTTAACAAGCTTTCAGCAATATAAACTCTGTTTACCATCAGTGCACAGCCGTTTAAAAGATATCGTTGTACAAACAGCTTTGGCCGAATTCGAAAGCTTTCTCAGACAATGATGTCTAAGACAATAACGGCGCTACAAAAGCACAAGGTAATTTCTACCTCAACATCATGAAAGTGACTCCTTCGGTACGTAATTATCGCCATGCAATGTCGGTGGTAATTGCAGCCATTAACTATGCTACATCAATATCCCTACCTTTCTGAGAGAGAGAGAGAGAGAGAGAGAGAGAGAGAGAGAGAGAGAGAGAGAGAGAGAGAGAGAGAGAGAGGTCATGACGAGTGGTAATCTAAGATGACCCATGAATATGCTTGACCCCACTGCTTTGAATGGACCTCTTCCAACGTCCCTTTTCATTTTGCCGCAAAAGGGCGCCTTCCCTGCCTCCACCGCCGCAGGACCCTTAAAATCCACACGAAAGAACACAAAGGGAGCCCCACCGTCTTTTCAGGATACCGGCAAAGGGCAATTAGAAGACAAAACATTAAGGGAGGAGAGACCTTCGAGAAACCAAAGAGTACTAAACACTACCCTTTATTACCATATTACACTCGCATTAACTCCGGTCACATACAAAGGTGGGATGGGATGGGAGGGTAAGGGGCAGAGAGGACCCACGACACCCTCATAATGAATGCATGATATGATCGTCCCCTGGTGAGGGAGGGAGGGAGGGAGGGAGGGAGGAGGTTGAGACGGGCGTCTCGGTATACGACGGATAAATACGAATATGATGATGATGGAGATGGAGATGAATCACACGCACACCAACACATGCTCAGGATCACGTCGACCCTCCGGAAAAGGGGGACGGCACGGAGGCATCCAAGAGGAGGAATGAGGGGAATAGTTAAAGAAAGGAGTAACATGCCGAGAAGAGAAGGGAATGTAATAAAAGAGAATAGGTAGCATCTGGTAAACGGCAATACACGGGAGGAAAGAAAGACGTAAGGAACGCAGAAAAGCGTAACAAAAACAGACCCATCAGTCATGTCATAATAAAATTAGGACGACGACACCGCAAACATAAGAAGGGAGGAAAAGGAAAGGAAAGGAAAGGTGGAGATGTGCGTCTCTCTTGGCAAAGGCTTCCATTAGATACACATGCAATGCAGTTAAGACCTGGTCAAGACATTACCGACCGATTACGACAAAATAAAAGAGGACACGGGAGAGGAAGGTTACCTCAACATACAATGTGCAGCACCACAAAAACTAAACACTTTATGAAAACTGGTTCCTTTCGACGAGGTAGACAAAACTCCTAAATCGAAATCTTCCTTTACTTGTAAAGTCGGGTCTGACTTATTTTCGAGCCATTGTGGCTATTTTTCCCCGCGTCATTCCACAACCGCACTTGCCCAATGTGGATGTGTCACATGACGGGCCATCATATGGGACCTTGTCAAATCCATTTTTCACACATATCCTTCAAGTTTGGTTACGCTGCGATTACTTTTTTTTATGATAGAAGACGAACTCTCTCTCTCTCTCTCTCTCTCTCTCTCTCTCTCTCTCTCTCTCTCTCTCTCTTATGAACAGGTGTTCTCTCCCTGCTCAGTCAGGTGCAAACTGGCTATGTTGTGCCTCACAAAGACATAAGTTTAAGAAGCCGAGAGTACAAATGAGGACGATCGCCTGAGAAGATTTATGACAAACAAATAACAGAAAAAAAAACCCGTTTCCTAAAGCGTCACACAAGAAACACGTCTGATTTTTAGAATGGAAGGTATATGTGAAACATTATAAATGTACATAGTTTAATTTTCATTCATAAATTTACTGGATGGTGAGAGTTTGTGACACCACCCCAGGGGAAAAATACTTTAAAGAACTTCCTACAGTCGTTCGTTTCATCAATTTCTTTTCATTTCAAGTTTGAGGTTAATCTATCAGTACTTCGCCTTAGGCCAATATGAGTTATTAACCACAAGGCTAAAATTTCTCATATATACCATTTCCTTTGTCTCTAATCATGAATAGATTACGCGATGTTATCAAATTTGAAAATTATACAGTGTCTCAACAAAATAAAAACATTGTCAAATATCACCACTTTGAACAGTAACCAGAATTTCGAAAGGGCAGCTGTAAAAGATGACTGAGGCTTTACTTATCTTTAGGAAAAAGAGAACATGAAAAAAGAGAAATGTAAAAAAAAAGAATGTTGCTAATAAAAAAATGTCCTTTATATGCCGGCAAATTTAAAACTTTAAGAAACGTAATGATTCCGTCGTAAGAGCCTTCCCAAAATTGAATAACTTTTAACGAAATAGTTATATTTTACTCTCTCTCTCTCTCTCTCTCTCCAAAGATAATTTAAAGAATATAAATTATATGTTACGATTACTAACCAAAAGGCCAACGGCTCTCCACCATTAATCCGCACATTATTCATAAGCAGGATCTCCGATAAACGCCCAAAGACTCTACCATTCCCACGATGGGATCAAAGCCAAGGATTCGGCGTCCATCCCTCAGATCAAAAGGCCCGGCCCTCGAATCAAAGGATGGTGCCCGACCCCTTGATGATGCGTGGGGGTCGCAAGGTGAAATATACCACGACCCTGCGCCATGACGGCTATACACCTTTGGTGACACCGCCTTTACAGTGCCCCTGACACCGCGAGAGAGAGAGAGAGAGAGAGAGAGAGAGAGAGAGAGAGAGAGAGAGAGAGAGAGAGAGAGAGAAAAGAACAGACAATGATCACATTTGAACTGCCCAAATCGTGGATGAACTCTTGTCCAGAAAACTTCCACAGCACTAGCCGCTTAATACGCACTCATAATACTCATCGGCAGCCTTGAAACCCCTACAAACATTGCGCCACTCACCTCCGTCATGCATGCTGTCAATAATGACATGAACACGTGGTCAATTTTCTTTTGTGGAGCCGGAACTGACAGAAAACTACTCAAATAAACAAAATTTGAAAAATGGAAAAATTACAAGAATTGGGAAAAGAAATATACAGGCCTGATTTTTTTAATAATGACTGAGGCCCCTAGAAATTGGGGAACACCTAGGTAAGCTGAGATGCCCAAACCTCGATTGCAAACTGAAACTGCTAAAATATCCAATAAGGGTTTACCTGCGCTGAATAATTGTACTGAAGCTATCAAAAGTCTTCTACTTGTCACCAGACTTAAACTTCAATCGTTCAAACTTCGTCCAGAAAGAAGCTCAACTCTGATTTACAAACCATAAAATAATCAATTAGTGAGCAAAACATATCTAAGCTGAATTGTCCTCGGGACCAAAGATGTGACGGTATTAAAAATTAAAAAAAAATTAAAAAAGCAGTGGTGACAAGAATTGAAAATAAAAAACAAATTTTTACTCGATATCAAACTACGGCAGACTACTAGAAACTGAATTCTCAAATCAGGAAAGGAGCTATTCACCAAAGTTACGTAAAGGTCGATTACGCCATTGCAGGGCCAAATAAAAAATCCAAAAGAATATAAACAAGCGATGTTCTCTTGTTAGAAATGTCTCCAATATATATAAAAAAAAAAAGACAATCTCGAAATCTCCAGAGCATTGCAGGACCATTCAAAACTATACCATACGATCTCTCTCTCTCTCTCTCTCTCTCTCTCTCTCTCTCTCTCCTTGTGTGTAGGCTAAGTGCCAGGTGCCGGAGGGCTGCGTGGCACTGACAGATACACTGTGTCTGGTTTGGTGCCACCGCAAGGATAGAGAGGACCTTTTTCTCGAAAGCCAGAGCACCAGCTCCAATACCTAAATACCAACCATCACGCGACAGTCCGCCATCTTGAAACAGCTTGCCATTATTATCTTTGCGTGCACCGTATTTTAATAACAACTCGGCATAATCCTTAATGAAAGTCATCAAGCCCACGAAAGCCCTGCAATAGACAAAAGGAAAAAGAAGGATTATATCTAAGCTGTACGATGAAACTGCAATAACTACATTTCACCCACGGTACCGTAAATGAAAGTCTCTTTTCAGGATGGCGTTCGCCCGCCAAAAGAGAAAAAGGATTCGAGTGGCGTTTGCCTCTATTCAACATGGCGCGCCCGACGCTAACTTTTCACCGACGACGACGACGACGACGTCAGGTGACTCTCTCTCTCTCTCTCTCTCTCTCTCTCTCTCTAACAACGACGACAACGCAAGTACCCGAAGTTGGAAAAGGTCTCTTAACGTGTTTTTCCATCTGGCACGCGCCCACTCCATTACCTCCTTTTCAGCTCCCCCAACCTCCTCTTCCTACTCCTCCACGTTCTCCTCCTCCTCCTCTTCGTCTTCTTCCGTTCCACCCATCCACCAACTATCCCCCATCCATGTCCTAACGACCCCCTACCCAAACCCTTCCAATACCCTCCACACACACACACACACAAACACACAAACACGCACATACAGTCTTTGCCAGCTTCCTCCTCACTAACCCCCTTGCCCGCCTCCCTCGAACCAGCTGGTGTTTGCATCCTTATGCCCTCTGGTTAATTTACATCCATACCGCCATCTTCATTTCCTTTTGGTTCTTTCTCGCGTCGTACAACCACAGTGAAAGGAAGAGGCTCGCATAACTGGCATTTAAGAACAGGGCGATCTTTTAAAACCTCTCAAAACTTAATGGGATATATAACCCAAGCTAACTACAATAAATCATTTGATAAACAATACCTCACCAGCCCTTTCTGAATACTCACTCCGAAATAAAAAGGCGAATGTCACTCACACCAGAGTACACAAAACATATGGTTGCATAAAAATATCGTCGTCGTGCCTTCGCCTGGTGTTCTGCCCGTCGAGCAAAACATTTAAATAAGCATGAGTGTCATCCATGTACGCGACGAACAACAATAATTTCGGACTCACACACATCATCATAAGCCCTTCCCAACAGTCGTCAG
>NC_089745.1:52486493-52501493 GCF_040412425.1 Macrobrachium rosenbergii
TCCTACTTTTTCAAATATAAACTGAAGAACTCCCTTCAGTATCGACATAAAAATACGCCATTTATCGTATTTCATATATATATATATTATTTCAACAGCTGGGCTTTTAACGTTATCATAGATCCAGCATAATTACTTAGGTACCCTGAAAAAACTACCAATGGCGATATATAACAAAAACAACACAACACAACACACACACACACACACACACACACACACATATATATATATATATATATATATATATATATATATATATATATATATATATATATATACACACGTGTGTATGTGTGTGTGATGTGTCATACATCGCCATTGGTGGTTTTTCCAGGTTACCCTTAGTAATTATGCTGGACCTATAATACATATATATATTATATATATTCTATATGTCTATATGTGTGTGTGTGTGTATGAGTGAGCATTACATTCTTACCACAAAAGTCTAGCAGTCCTGTCCGTTTCCGCTCGTTGTAATTTTATTCAAAGTCATTCTGAAATCCGAGAACAGGTTTCCCGTCTTTTCAGAAGACGTGATGTCATGTCTATACCTAAAACCGTGCGAATTAGCTGTGAATGTTACGCCACGCCGGTCTCGTGCATAATCGGATATTACACGTTAAGAAAAAGCGCAGAACGTGTCTGTGTTGTATTATGCTTTCAAATAGCTTATAAACTGTGCAAATAAATAAAAGAATACAGGGATGGGCGTACTTTCCACGCTAAAACAAATGTAGAAGTATCTTCATTTTTATATTCGTTTGAGGCGTCTTTACGTGGGCGTTCAATTCAACCAGCAATAGAATAGAATAAAATTTAGGACAAAGGCCACGCGCTGAGACCTATACGGTCATTCAGCGCTGATATGGAAACTGACCGTAAAAAGATTTGAAAGTTGTAACAGGAGGAAAACATCGCAGTTGCACTATAAATAAATGTTTAGGAGAGGGTAGAAAGCAAGGTGGAAGAATGAGTATATGAACAGAGGTATATTAAGAAAGGGGTTGCTGCTAGGAGCCGACGGGACGCTACAAAGAACCCCAAGTAATGCCTACGGTATTCAATTACACAATGAGCATGTGTAATGGGGAAAGAAGAACGTAAACGCGTCTCTCTGGGTTAGAAATATTTGCCCTGGAAGAACAAGGGCCACTGCTGGTCAGTAAGCTGACCTCATGCCAGCCAGCACGAGCTCTCGCCCTCCAGAGCAGACCATAACGCAATGGGCATGTTTGGGAAATCGGGGAATTTCCACAGAGCAAGAAGGATGTCGAGTACCTGCGCACACATAATGCAATGGACATGGATGCAATACGGAGAGCGAGAAGCGGATCAAATAGTAGGAATAATAATAACTTTCAGGCCATGTCGATATACAAACACTACATGCGTACACAATAAGAGACAGTACGTACTGACAACTAACCTCTGTATGTAACAGTTGCACTAACACTGTTATGACTTGGACCATGGAGGGATGGTCCCTTTTAGTCAGTTTTTCATAAGTTGTATTTTAACGTAGATCTTTCACATTCACAATTGATCCCTGATCCCCTTTTTCCTCCAAGAGCAACCACCAGATTCGCTGAACAGCAGCAGCACCATTGTGCGGTAAATGTGCCTCGCTGTCGAACTTCTCAGTTCCAGAAGTCCCTTATTCCTCACACCGTTGGACTATGGAACAGCCTCCCAGAGGATGTAGGGCAATTGCAACTTCAGAAGCTTAAGCGAAGACGCAAAAGTATTGCTATCCTAATAGAATTCAACTTGTATTTTAATATTTCGCTTGCAATTGTATTTATGAATTTGTTTATGTTTCTCTAATAACTGATCTCTTTCTGTATTTCCCACTTTTAGTTTTCTGTATAAGAAAACTATTATGCCGGCTTTGTCTGTCTGCCGTATTTGTTCTGTCCGCTCTCATATCTTAAAAACTACTGAGGCTAGAGGGCTGCAAATTGGCGTGTTGATCATCCACCCTCTAATCATCAAACATACCAAATTGTAGCTCTCTAGCCTCAAAAGTTTTTATTTTATTTAAGGTTAAAGTTAACTATAATCGTGCGTCTGGCAACGATATAGGAAAGACCACCACCAGGCCGTGGCTGAAATTTTCATGGGCCGCGGCTCATACAGCATTATACCGAGACCACCGAAAGATAGATCTATTTTCGGTGGACCTGATTATACGCTGTACAGAAACCTCGACTGCGCAGAAGAAACTTCGGCGGATTTTTTTACTTGTTACCTTCTGTTACTTCTTTCGAGTGAACACCACACAGTTTGGAAGCTTGAGTTTTAAGTCAATGGCCCCTGTGGGCTTGTTCCATGTGACTAAGGTTTATCTTCCGAATAATAATAATAATAATAATAATAATAATAACAGCTAAATTATAGGCGTAACTTGAAAACCAAAGAGAAGCTAAACCTACAAAGGTAGGTAACTGTTCGATCGACCAACCGAGCATCACACGGATGCCACGTGGGTACAAGAGATTGTTGCCATTCGAACAGATACGTTGCCTGCACTTAACAAACACCATGTCGACTGAACCTGGCGTCAATTTGCTTCACAAACTCAAACTGAATTCCGAATCCAAAAAGTTTGGAGGATTTGGATCTTTCCTAGATAGTGACCCCCAAGGGTTTCAGCCTGGTATGTAGGCTATCCACCTTTGCGGCGTCTTTAGTTCAATGACGTTGGAGATTACCATAAAATCATACACAAAAGACTGTAAATATCATAAAGATAATGACCCCCAAGAAATATTAGTCCTAGATAACGACCCCCGAAAACCCTCGGGGAGTCACTATCTAGGAATGATCCGAGGATTTGACTACGGATGGAAAAGACTGATTCTTTGCTGGCTCAGATTATCGTTTGGATTATGAATAGTGACGCTGGTTGGCCGGGAGTAAACTGAATTGGAACCACGAGGGCAAATACGAGAAACGGCAGTTTTAACAAAACCTCTATGTGGGCATATGCGTAGCCTAGGCTACAACATCAGCAAACACAAACGCGAGGAATTGTTTTGAGTAGAATCTATATTATTACTACGCATCGAGAATGAGTAATACTCTAATCATTGTGATAAATGAAATCTTCTGCTGAATTTTAAAAAATCGAGATTCAATAAGACCGATAATAATCAGTGGCCCCCTGATATACGCACGCACATCGTGCCTCACCAAATTGATCCAGCACAGGCTTATCAATCAGGCGATAAGCTCCCGCCTAATTTTTATCAGTCCATCTTGCTTTTATCAGGTACATAATCGCACCTGGCCTAATCGTATCTCCCCACTTCCTCGGCTGGGTCTCCCTGGCCCCTCCCCGTCACCAGTCCCCAACACAACGGAGAAGCCAGGTGACAACCCAAGATATAGAACACCTGGGGAGATAAAAGAACAGCAGTGAGCCACTGCTTCTTTTTGAAGGGTCAACGAATTTAGATAAAGAGCTCCTTCAGGGAGATGACAAGTGGGACTCTTAAATTCTTTACACGTACTCGACTGCCTCGAAGGATGACTCTTTGATAAATGTAACATATTCCATTGAATACTAATCATAACTGACAGGAAAAAAAACTTCCCTCGGTGACCTCTTAACAACCTATTGAAAGCAACCCTGGATTGACTCCAAGGGGGTCTATGGAAGCGACCCCTCCTGACCTCTCTACCTTGCGCCCTCAACCTCTGAACTTCTAACCTTAGGCACAATGGAGTACAATGAAGCAAGGTTAGGGGTAAGACCCCTGTCGAAAAAGGAAATATGAGAGAGAGAGAGAGAGAGAGAGAGAGAGAGAGAGAGAGAGAGAGAGAGAGAGAGAGAGAAGAATAGACTTGTAACAATGCCAACAAAATCAAGGCTATGTGACAATTGTGACCATTCGATAGACTGTAGCCATGACCGCACTCTCTCTCTCTCTCTCTCTCTCTCTCTCTCTCTCTCCATAAGTGACGCTTGAAGAAGTGAAAGTGGTCGTCGGAAACACCATCATCGTCTCCAACTTGAGCAGAAGGTAAAATCCAGCCGTCGACCAGAGTAAACAACAAGAGGACCAAAGCATCGATCCTTATAAGGACTAGAGAACGCAAAAAATAAAATACGCTCGTAGGAATAACCGGTACTCATTTTTAACCAAAGCCGAAAGTCCCATCGCTGTCCCAGACAAAAATATTCAAATACCCGCCAACCCAACACAAATAATAAACTTGATGTTAAGAAACCCCTGCGCCTTCCTTTTCTGACTCAAATACAAACCCAGGTGTGACTGGGTACACTACATCATTGCCAAGCGCCGCCACTGACTCAATTTCTGTTCCAGAGAGAGGTCGAGGACCAGGAAAAAAGACAAGAATCTTAAGCTATCAGGCTCAAGCTGACGAGATGCGGATCTGATTAATCACTGGAAACTACTTCTTCCCAGAATGCGGACTGAAGAAAAATACAGGTAAGATAACACAAAAGTAACCTACTCCAGGTCTTTCTGATAACAGAGGACCGAAGGGAAGGAAGATTAGACTAAGGGAAGTTAATCACCGTAATCTAATAATGCTCTCGTCCTAATCACATCCAGGTAGGCCCGTAACCGAAAACAGGCGTGGCATAAACCAATTAACTAAACCAACAGATTCCAGGGAGGAATAAGAAAGCCTCAACCCTACACGTGATAAGAGGACCAGAAGGGGGTTAACGGCTCGGGAAAAATAAAAGAATTGGAATAAATACAATGAGAAGGACTGATGAGAATGAAGAGGCTATAAATCGTTTGAAGCACCTGGGATGGGAGTCCCCAGGGAGTGGATGAAAATGAGTGTCATTAAAACCACTTTCAAATTACTATATTCTTTACAAAATGGACAGAAAATGTGTTAAAATAATAAAAAAAAAAGGGAAAGCACTAAGTCACTGATTGTTAGCCATACACTGCGTCACAAGGGCACTGGTCATCACTCCAAAACACACACTGGTACATTTCAAAGGCGTACTTAAGTAAAGTTCTTGAGGTATATATACACAGGCTAAACTATATGCGTAATTACGCAACGTGGCCAATGGAACCTCCTCCACAATGAATGACCTTTGCAACCAAATGGCAATACTTTAAAATTCAATTCTCATGTGGCTGCGCCTCTAACTCCTCACCGAAGCATCGGCGATTTCATAGAATATGATTTTACTGTACAACTAACTTACAAGTTATTCATTTACGTTCAGTAAATACTGTTATCTCTCTCTCTCTCTCTCTCTCTCTCTCTAGGTCTGTAAAATATATGTCTATATTTGTTTGGGAAAAACAAACGATTCTCAACAACAACAACAACAACAGCAACAACAACGACAACATTGCATTAGCATCTCCAAGCAAAGACATACATACACACTAACATACTTAAAAAAAAACTAGCATGCATATTCGTGCACATACACAGTACGCACATGCAAAAAGCCACTCCTTCAGCCATCAGGCAATGAAAAGCAGCAGGGTTCCATCACGCAAAATAAAAGAAGAAGAAAAAAGTCTAAATTACAGTCCGCAGGAACCCTCCGTCAGCAATTGCAGACCCCAACTGTCCTTCCTTCCTTCCTCGGCGACTTATCCGGGAGATTTCGGTCGAAGATAAAAGGGCGTTCGTTCATAACACTGACAGCAAATGAAAATTATGCTACGTCATCCTCATTGCCAATAACTTTATTGCTACTATTTTAGTTGTTCAAATTTTGAGGAATGTCCGGCGGGCGACCACCGAGTGAAAACTGACCAAAATTATCTTTCAATTTGAAACTTGTATTGTAAAATTAGCCTGCAGTCGACTTACGAATTAAATAATCGTATTCCTTTCTTCATGTATACACATACAATATATGCGCATATGTACATACACTACATATATATACAGCGTGTGTATACATATATATATATATATGTGTATATATATATATATATATATATATATATATATATATATATATATATATATATATATATATATATATATATAGGCCTATATACACATGTATGTAAACCCGTCCTCCACATTACATTCTAGTAGATGAAGACCATGATAAACTTGACATTTTATGTACAAGAAAATCCAACTCTAGACTAGAAGTACAGCAATCTACACAATGTTCATATTCCCCTGCAATTATGTAGTCCGATTTATTGTATCCCTATTCATGCGATAACAGGGGTCATGCTTTAACACAGTAAAGCTACGTCACATGAGACGCCTTTACACTAACCACAAGGTACCTTAAGACTAAGCGCTTTCAATACGCGACGGGCAAACAATAAGTAAAACAGCTATCTTTCAGAGAGAGAGAGAGAGAGAGAGAGAGAGAGAGAGAGAGAGAGAGAGAGAGAGAGAGAGAGAGAGAGAGAGAGAGAGAGAGGGGTTCAAATTTTGTTTATATATAAAAGATCATTCTCTCTCTCTCTCTCTCTCTCTCTCTCTCTCTCTCTCTCTCTCTCTCTATATATATATATATATATATATATATATATATATATATATATATGTGTGTGTGTGTGTGTGTGTGTGCGTGTGTATGTGTGTATACTAAAAAAAGGAGGAAAGACAAAAGCCAAACAGACAACGCCACATCACGCTCAACGAATCAATAGCTTTGGGCCCTTCCACGAAACCTTCATTCTTGGAGATAAAAACGTCCTGTTTGGCTCGAAATGTGAAAACGGATATGTCCACGGGGAGAGAGAGAGAGAGAGAGAGAGAGAGAGAGAGAGAGAGAGAGAGAGAGAGAGAGAGAGAGAGAGAAACCCTAAAAAAATAACTGCAACCATAAAAAATTAAAAAACAATTGCTGCCATCAGTGATTAACATCCGGGCTTCTGACAGAAGGTAGTACAGTCTAGATAGCAGTATATACATGCGCTCGCGCGCGAGCACGCAGCGTGGCCAATAGGACCAGGGAGAGGTGGGACATTAATGTTAAATAAGAGTACAACTCACGCCATTCCAGTTCTCCCCCACTTATGCCTTTCACACAATGGCAACGAGAGAATGCCTATTGTATCCAAGTGCTCCACTGCATTAAATTTACTGTTGCACATAGGTTAGGGGAGACATCAACCAATCAATCAGAAGATTGATTCAAGCAAGCACAAGCCCTCAGCGATGACGTTTAATCGCTAAGTAGCAACTCTTGTATTACTGGCGTTTGCTGTGCTCTGGAAAGAAGGAAGAAAGGCGAATGTCTGACATTCAAGCTGTTAAGTACTCGTATATTTATTTAAAAACCCGCTTCGAGACCACATAGTCCATTAGAGCAGATCATTCGAATAAAATGACGTACATTCCGATGTCATGTAAATATTACAATCCTAGCAAAGCAAATATATGTGCCTACGCATTCAAGGCAGTTACATACTTAAACAAAACAGGACATATTCTTTTTTTTCTGAAAAAAATTGTACAGACAAGGAATAAATAAAACACTGATAATGAATGATAAACTATAAATAGTTAGGCAATATAAAATAAACGAAAAATTGCTGCACATAACGTAAAATCGCACTGGCAACAGCAACTGCTGTGGAAGACGGAATCGTTAGACACAAGAAAACTCCGGCACCACAAAAATGCCATGAGAGAGAGAGAGAGAGAGAGAGAGAGAGAGAGAGAGAGAGAGAGAGAGAGAGAGAGAGAGAGCGGTGGTTTATGTATAGCTGGGGGTGGGAGCGAGAGAAGATGGATGGAATAGGACAGTTTGGGTCAATAGTGGCTCCGTAGTGAATAGGCTACACATGCACGCACGCGCGCACACAAACACACACGACAGCAGGAACATGCACATGATACAGCCAAACAGCCTGATCTTTCCTTCCACAATCACAAGAGATGTATAACAATGAAGGTTCTCTTCTGTACAGTCATTCATTCATTCTAGCACTATTTTACTATACAAGGTTTAATAAACCATACAAGGGTACGCTCTCTCGAAGATGGAGAAAAGGGAGCGTTCAAGAGAGCTCCTTTTTCTCGTGAACGCCTTGTGATTAAACCATAGCGTCCGCTATCAACTCGACCACCCCCCTCTACCCCGTCCCTCCCACGTCCCAAGTCCCAGCACCAACGCCCCCAACTCCCACAAGAAGATTAGCCGGTCTTGAATTAGACCTTCATTGATCTTCCTTTCCTAGAGCAAAAGAGATGATATTGTGCAATGTAGCAGTGGCGTCCGAACGCTGAAACATACTTTACCCAAACGTACGTTGCAAGCACACCAATGGAAGGAATGAGGAAAGAAGCCATGGCTATGACTATGACACAGTACCATAGCACTTTAGTGCCAAGGTAAATGCAGGTTCTATGTGCAACACACACACACACACAGAGAGAGAGAGAGAGAGAGAGAGAGAGAGAGAGAGAGAGAGAGAGAGAGAGAGAGAGAAAGTATGGTTGCATGACTACACAGTGTTCTTCCAGTCCCTTTTGCCGGCTCTTGAAGGTGGCGCGAAGCCCCCTTCCTTCCCCCCTCTCGGCCAATTCTTATGAGGGCAAGCTCTCCCCATTTTTTCCTTTCCCCTCCCTCATTCCAATGACTTCCCGTTCCGCAGGGGATACGAGGCCTAAGGAATAGGCCTAAAGAAGCGTTGGTTATAGCCATACTGTGCATTAGACAAATTGTACAATTCCGGGAAAAACATAGGCCTACTTGAAGGCCTAGCCTTAATACAAAGCGCAATCGCACTCAGAATGGTTTTATATATAGCCTATATACAGTATATATATATATATATATATATATATATATATATATATATATATATATATATATATATATATATATATATATATATATATAAATACATAATATACACCAGTATGTATAAATACATACATGCATATATATAGCCTAATACAAGTTTATAATTTCGATGGCCAAACCATTATACTTAGGCCTACTGTTCAAATTAGTATTTCTATTCTGTATAAAGATTCATTTTACAAACAAATGAAACAGTGTATTAATAAGTAAATGATTTTGTATTCTTCCGCAACGAAAAGACGAATTCTAGACCCTAATGCAGTCGGGCTGGCATGCGGAGTGGCCGGCACTGACGGTCAAGTCGATCCATAGATTCTTGCACTTCATCTCTCTCTCTCTCTCTCTAAGAGCCACGGAAGGTTCACCTCAATTAGATCATCGCTTACTCAGACAACCTGAGACACCTGACGTCGAGATCTTAAATTAGCCTAATCGTCCGTCCTAATTACGTCAACGATATCAAATGAATTGAGACGTTAGAGTTACACGTGCAAACTGAAGACATGGAAGATGGTGGGGAGGACCAGAGCGCATAACGATTTACATCTTGACTGCAAGTGGAATCGTAAACACAATTCCATACAGCTCTCTTTCACTCTCTTTCCTTCTCTATAACCAACATATGTGCAGGTGCTTCTACATTGGGTAAATAACAATAGATTACCAAGACAGCCAGTTCTCTGCATCAAGGACCCGGCCAAATGATATTAATTTAGGCGAGTGCGCCTGGCAAGTGTTGAGCAAGAAGAAGACGTTTAGGCACACACGCAGTCAGACACTCGTCATCTATACCAACAAACTAATAACCTACTCGCTTTCAAATCACACATGCTCAGCAAATGCGCTCTCTCTCTCTCTCTCTCTCTCTCTCTCTCTCTCTCTCTCTCTCTCTCCACATCGCACATACTCTTTAGCAAACATACTGCAAACTTACATGGCATTCGTATACACTACACGTTATTACTGAATGTATGTATGTATGTATGTATATGTATGTATGTATATATAATATATATATTATATATAGATATATATATAATATATATATCATATATAGATATATATAATATATATATATATATATATATATATATATATATATATATATATGTGTGTGTGTGTGTGTGTGTGTATAATTAAAGAAGCATGTGTATACACACGTATACATATTATATACACACACACACACACACATATATATATATATATATATATATATATATATATATATATATATATATATATATATATATATATATATATATATATATATATATATATATATATATATATATATATGATAAAAGCAACGCAGCAGCATCATCAGGGAATTTCGACGAAGGCCTCCTTATAAGGCAGGTGGGATCACCTGATTCAAATCTACCTACCTAGAATACAAAAGCAAGAAATGAAGAAAAATAAAAAAAAAAATATGTCGAGGCGATCTTATTCGTGTCGCAGCTCACAGGCGTCGAAGTTTTAAACCGTCATGCATAACAACTATTATGTAAGTCAGGTTACAAGCTGGGTATGCCACGTAAGATTCGCATTCTTCTAGCTTCTTCTCGCCCTCTTCTAAAGCCCTCTACTTTCATCGTTATCTGTGAGGTTCTCCTCTACCGTCTTCTTGACTTTCGTCGTTTTTCTGCGAGGTCATTATTTGATTGTTTCTACACACCAGGCGAAACACTCCAAGCACAGACCTACTTGAAACATGACTGAACCCAAATTGGACGTAAAATGAATCCCACAACGTAACTTTTGAATAATTTTGTAAGCACTGACTCTGATAAAAAGTAAATTACTTGTCCTAACTAAAAGGAAATGACAACACAACAGAGTACAACAGCAAAATTCCGAACACGACAATTCGTGAGATGTGCACATGAAAAAAAAAGGCATAGCGTAAAAGATCCGAAGTCTGAAGCCTGGAAAAAAAAAAAAAAAAAAAAAAAAAAAAAAAAACCAGCGTACAAGATCCGAAGTCTGGAAACGCTAAGCCTCTATCCAGATACCGTCGCCCTGGTTATAAGAGAAAGCGAAGTCCAGGACAGATGGCCACTCCAGGTGTCAACGAGCGAGTGGTACCAACTGGGATACAATACTGACCGGATCTCTGATACGAGCGAGAGGTGGGGAAACGCTTTCTTCCACTCATCTATTATAAACAAATAGGAATATATAGAAGCCTATGCTACACGGATCCGTTTCTATATGACACTGCAGCTCTGATAATAACCACACGGCTCAGAGCACGGGACTTGTGATGATCATGAAGCATAAAATATATAAACAGAAATTCAATGCAAAAAATTGTCACTGACGAGAACAACATAAAACACCATAAATACGAGAGGAAATATGTCGTCTACTGGGAAAACCGGAGTAATGGTAATAAGTGCATTTCGTCTATCTCTTGAAGGGAATTTCATTTATCGAAATCTGCTAAACATGAAATAAAAACAATTTTCCTTAAAGTAGAGGCCTACGGTACAGAAGACAGGACACACCAGTTGACAATATTTGGCAGAAATCAGCTGCATTTTTTCACTGAAATATGCACGTAAAGGTTGGCTGATTCATCTCCAAATTAAACTTTTAAACTGATAATCTTTCCCTAATGCCGAATTCACAACAAGCAACCGCATCATCAACATTAAAAATATGGTATCTTCACCCGGGAAGTGCCATTGGGTTGGGAACTCGAGATACTTTATCAGTTACATCAACAATCACCTTATCTCCGAGAACATCGTTTACGACGCCAAATTCCATCTCGGACGGCGAGGTTCAAATGAGGCTGTTCAAGTCGTGTTCATCGCAATCCATAAATTACACCGAGCACTGAGGAAGGTGATCAGACTGCAACGCGAAAAGATGTGTTTCGTGTCCTTGTCAAAACAAGACGCTGATTCAGCTCTTTCTAGTATCACAAGCACAGGGAGAGGAATCCTTCCTCTCACTCTCTCGAGTAGTGAAGAGTAAAACAGGTTCATGAACAATATACGAAAACATAAATATAACGAAGCGAAGTATGAGGAAAGGAGGAGGAGGCGGAGGAGTAGGATTTGGGGGAGAGGAGGAGGGGGAGTGCTGCCCCTAGAGAAAGAGGAGGTGATGGAGGGGGGTGGGAGGGGGGGGGTGGAGTCCTGGGTCTTCCCCATGTACAGGGCAAGATGTTTCCATTATGCCTGGCAGGAACCCACTCACTCCCAATTAAGCCCTATAAGGAAATAATACTTCGGATTCGCTTGCCTAACGCTCATTAACATGCATCGACAGTCAGACACCGTGGAGCAGAGAGAGAGAGAGAGAGAGAGAGAGACGGGGGGGGGGGGCAGGGAAGGGAGGGAGGAAGAACTGAGAAATATACAATACAAATTTTCTCTTTTCTTACTCCTTTTCCGGATATAGGCTAATCTTTCGGTAAATAAAATTTGTCTCTCCAAATGACGAATCAAGCACACGAACAAAAGGACAATGCAAACATAAGCCCGTGGCCAAGCGGGAGACCTGTTCACGCAAAGAAACTAATCTAGGTCGATACGCAATCGGACGTGATGAGTAACTGCATATTAATAAAACTTGGCATTTTGACAAATATTAAAACTAATGTAAAGAATATAAATATATATTGCATGTCAATTAACTGGCAAGATGCAGCAACGGAAGACTAAAGCTTGCGCGTAACAAACGAGAGAGAGAGAGAGAGAGAGAGAGAGAGAGAGAGAGAGAGAGAGAGAGAGAGAGAGAGAGAGAGAGAGGTGGAGTGACTTATAAACCGGTTTTTTTTAGAGGGTCTTGAAGCACATACACAAGCACAAATTCATGCACCTGCTCGTCCCGCCCAGTCGGCCACAGGGTCGCCCACACAATTCCGCCCAGAGAGAGAGAGAGAGAGAGAGAGAGAGAGAGAGAGAGAGAGAGAGAGAGAGAGAGAGAGAGAGATGCACCTGCGATCGTGCACACCCTCCATATGATACTCAGAAAAACAAGTAGACAAAAGGACTGGATAGGTAAGCTTTTATAGGACCATCAACTTTCCCTAAATCTCGCACAGGCGTTTTTCTCGATTCAGTCCCAGCGAGTGGAAGGGATCCTTCAAGTTACCTAAGGTGTATTTATAACCTAGAATTTACAAAGACTAGAACCTCGGGTTATACCTACAGATGGACGAGAGTAACACATTTCGTGTAACTGTAAAGAATACACAGAACCTACGTAAACACGTGATCCTAATAAAGCACTGAATATCCACTGTCGGTAAAATATGGTGTTTATCCATGAGACTTACCATTAAAAAACAAGAAAAACTAAGTAACTACAAATCGAAAACCTAATCCCTGACCTACGGAAGCGAGAATAGCCTGGGTTAAATCTAGGTACGGTTCATTCAAAGAAACTGGGAGACCGATCCTTCCTTTGTAAAGGAGCTGAGCGGATATAAAATAGAAATTTATCACTGAAAAAAACACATGAATAAAAAAAAAAAAAATTTCAAAATTTCAAAAATTCAGTACAAGTTTCACAGGTTCACCACAGTTGAAATTTCAGCCCCGGTAAGAGAAACTAAGAACACTTTGTAAATAAACCAGAGACGTTAAGCTGAAGCCATTGTAACGCAAAAGGGGAAGCTAATCTCTTAAATGCAAATGAGCTTACAATGATTTACAATGAGGAAGCCAACGTGCTGCCAACAGGAAGGAAGCTGTCTAAGCATTAGAGGTGACATAAATCACAGAGAAGAAAACGATTATCGATAACTTAACGAACAAGGAGATTCAACTCACTAGAATCATTTTACAACGATGAAATAATCTACGGGCGTTACTTCGTCCAAATGTCCCTGAAATCATCTGGCATTAATCGCAGCGCTTTGGCAAAATAATCACGTCACACTGAACGGTGGTGAAGAGGACTGAGATCATAGCAAACATTATATTTACAACTATCGTTTTCATTGGTGTCGTTATTGATCCTAAAACAGAACAAATGTTCTGGTAAAGCGACCAAACAGTTGGGAAGACTTGCGACCCTACGTGAAACCTTGTTGGTGGTCACGGCAATCAAGGGGACCCTGGCTGTTTGATATTCAGTAGAAGTTCAGGCGTCACAACAACAATAGGGAGAACGTGGACACAATGTCTCAGAGAGAGAGAGAGAGAGAGAGAGAGAGAGAGAGAGAAGAGAGAGAGAGAGAGAAGAACTTAAAAACAAAAAGTTATATACATAAGAAAATGGACTTACAATCACAAGAACACATCGTAAAAAACTCAAGAGGACTATGACAAATTTAACTCTTTACAACAATGCTTTTTCATGATCGCCTTTGTGGATCTCCTACACGTGAGGCATATTGCGTAAACTATATGTAAAATACAAACACATGGGATCGCCAGCAGGACTGTGTGTGTGTGTTGTAACACATGAGTATATAATGTTCATTTTGTTTAGGCTATGTATGTATATATATACAGTACACATATGATATATATATATATATATATATATAAATATATATATATATATATATATATATAAATGTGTATATATATATATATATAATATATATATATATATATATATATATATATATATATATATATATATATATATATATATATATATATATATATATAGAGAGAGAGAGAGAGAGAGAGAGAGAGAGAGAGAGAGAGAGAATCCATATCCAATGACTGATATCCCACACTATTTTTCTACAGCCTTCTCAGGTATCAATCCGAGACAAATTGGAACCCGTTTTTTTGACAGGGACACCTGACGCTGATCTAGCAAGTCCTGAAGGAGAGGGAATATTGAGCGAAGGAAAACGACAAAAGAGCGCAGGACCACGACTCTCTCTCTCTCTCTCGTGGTGTGCTTATATAGCCTACATATATATATATATATATATATATATATATATATATATATATATATATATATATATATATATATATATATATATATATATATATACGGTATCTATCTCAGCGTTATTAATTTTCATTACTTGAAGCTAGATTATTTTCAAGTCTAATATCTCCATCTCAATGCGTTTGAAAAAATCTGACAAATATAGAAAACCTAGCTCCTACACAACATTATGCCAATTACCGTTATAATAATAATAATAATAATAATAATAATAATAATAATAATAATAATAATAATATATGAAGGGAGTAGACCCT
>NC_089745.1:52506493-52571493 GCF_040412425.1 Macrobrachium rosenbergii
TGGCAGATTTTCCTTCTTGGGTTGCTATAAAACATATGGGAAAACAGTCATTCAAGTTGTTTAGAAGACTGGGGAGAGAGAGAGAGAGAGAGAGAGAGAGAGAGAGAGAGAGAGAGAGAGAGAGAGAGAGAGAGAGAGAGAGAGAGAGAGAGAGAGAGGTTTGTTATATGCAACCATACTCTTCCTAATGAGCATAAGCAAAAATATGGAATACTGTACATAGCAGGAGAATATATGTTTATGTTATCTGATAAGAAAAAGTACAATTAACTCGCTCACGACTAAAGCACTTGAAATAAAAGCCACTATGCTTTCACAGTACCGCAGGGTGGCAATGAAAATTCGAAAGGAATTGTTAATTTGAAACAAATTATGACACTAATAAAAATTACCCGGGGGAAATGAGAGAGAGAGAGAGAGAGAGAGAGAGAGAGAGAGAGAGAGAGAGAGAGAGAGAGAGAGAGAGAGAGAGAGAGATGCATAATGCAAGATCAGGCACCAGCACCACTCGAGAGATACTTATGAGGGACAGTCTGCTCTTGCTGCCGGGAAGTGGGGGGGGGGTTTTGAGGGAGCTGAATGTTGCAAGAGGTAACGCCCGCCCCCACCCACCTTCACTTGCATTCCCTCTATGGATGGAAAACATGATGATCCACGGAATTGTAATCTGACCCTAAAACTTACCACCGAAAATACAAATTGACAGTGCTCAACTTATTCTAAATCTGAAGAAAAAAAATTTTTTTTTCATTAAAATGCAATTCATCAATGAAATATATGTCGGGTCATGGACTTATTTCTATCTGTTCAATTACAATCACAATTATTTTACTACTCATCTCTTTACGCTACTTTCCACTTGCATGACATTCGGTGGCCAAAATGCTACGTTCCATATTAATGTGTGACGTCTTTTTCAATAAATGAAATACTTTTTGGATTAGCATGGTAAATATTTATAAAAAAAATTCTATAAAGAATTGCGGATTTTCTCTTTATACAAAAAAAGAGATGTATTGCATCATCGCCCCTTCACACTTCATGGCCTCCAAGTGTCCAATTACTTTTATGGAGAGAGAGAGAGAGAGAGAGAGAGAGAGAGAGAGAGAGAGAGAGAGAGAGAGAGAGAGAGAAGACCCTCTACATTGAGGTAGGTCGAAGTTCAGCTGATCTCTCATAAACTCGGATGATTTCAGTTAATTGAGAGAGAGAGAGAGAGAGAGAGAGAGAGAGAGAATTCGACCTATCTCATGACGTTCCACTTTGGCTCTCAAACTTAGGTTCCCTCGTCACCGTGAAATATTTAACCATGAGAGAGAGAGAGAGAGAGAGAGAGAGAGAGAGAGAGAGAGAGAGAGAGAGAGAGAGAGAGAGAGAGAGAGCACTCTATCCCGATATATCCCAGGTACTTCCACCCATCCAACCTTCCTATCCCTTCAGCCTATCCCCCAAAGACATCCCGTTCCAAATACCGAGCTCTGGCACTAGCCTATATGCCTCCGTCAGACACACGTCTGTGTGCCTTGCCCGCGCCGCGGCCCATAGCCTGCGTGCCAAATTCATCCTCCTACGGCAATGCCAAGACTGTCATTTACATTTGGCAAGGGCCCCGGGGCACGTGCTGATAATGGTGGCGATGACGATACCCCTTCCAGCGTCTTCGAACAGGAAGGGGGTATTGCGAAATTGACCTTCAATCCGTCCGGTCAAATATTCAGGTAAATCCGGAACCTAACAGAAGCAGTGACAACTGAGGGTGTTAGTATATATAAAATTATGACCAAGTCCCGTGGATTGCTCCAGCCGCCTACTGCCCGCCAGTCCACCCAGCTGTAAGTGGGTACCATTTACTGCTGTGGTCAGAAAAGGTCACAGGGCTGGCAACATTATCCTGAAGTCATGCTGAAAGACATGAAGGCTGTACCCATCTGGCACCACTTCCTCCTTGAGGGAATATGGTGTAAGGAGACAAAAATATATATAGGCTAATATTGTGTGTATGTGTATAATGAAACCCAATTTATAGTAGAAATCTTGACTCCTTTCAGGAGATTTTCTCTCTTTTAAGTCTTGGCTTTTCGCCAGCATAACACCAGCGTTGTGATGAACACGATATTCCAGGGGCCGTTATTGGTAAAGAAAAATCACTTGAAACGTATTACGAATTTAGTCCAATAACCTCACCCTAATAGTGTTATTCAATCTTTCTTCCAAACATTCTCCATGTGGATATAGTATGAATTTGGAAGATATATATAATAAAACACATTCTTTCAGATTTTATGCGCACCGCCCTATGGTATGCAAGAGCCATCTGGTTACGTTAAGCAATAAAGTTATTTGTTTTATTATTCTTTGACAGTTGGAGCATTACACAACTTGGACATATTATAATGTTTTGGACGTGCAATGGTTCTAAAACGAAAATGTCTAAACAGCATCAAGCACATCCAAGATGTGTGTGAGAGAGAGAGAGAGAGAGAGAGAGAGAGAGAGAGAGAGAGAGAGAGAGAGAGGAGAGGCGGGGAGACCCTGGCACATGCAAACATCCGTCAAAGCCATACATAGACACACATGCAAAGAGCATCATGGCTGCATTTATCTCGGCGGGAAACAAAAAGCGAGACATCAAAGGGAATTCCTTTGGCACCGCAGACGAAAAACATCTCTCACCAAGAAAAGGTAATCGTGGCCTTCACAGGAAACCCATTTTCAGTAAATAAAAGACTCATTTCCCTCTAGAACATTAAATTCTAAATAACATTGGACCCCAACACTCAGTATGTCTCAAATATTGCATAAAAAGTAGTAATGAGTTTGAAATATAAATATTATCATTATTAATCATGCCTAGTGAAAGTATGGTTTTCTAGGAAAGTACATCTGTTGTTTCACTGATTTATTAAACGGTCCACAATAATTATTTACTTATACTTTTACAAATGATCAAGCAAGACAACAAGAGATATATAATCTACATACTTCTAGCCATAATAATAATAATAATAATAATAATAATAATAATAATAATAAATAATAATAATAATATCAATTAAAAACATTTTAAATGTCAGTAAATTTAACTACTTTTGGTAACTTTTAAAGGAATATCATAATTTTCGATGGAAGTTACTATTTTATCCTGTTAGCCTTAATAATAATAAGAAGAAGAAGAAGAAGAAGAAGAAGAAGAAGAAGAAGAAGAAGAAGAAGAAGAAGAAGAAGAAGAAGAAGAAGAAGAAGAAACTATTGGTCAGATAAAAATGTGCACTAGAATTTAACTAGTCGAACATATCTTCAACGCCATCAAAAACCAAGCAATAACTCAAGGTAAAAAAAAAAAAAAAAAAAAAGAATAAGAAAGGTAAAACCAACATGACAAACTGTCTTACTCTACGACAAAATACAAGGCACTAACCAAGACCGTGAACAGAATTTAACACAAGAGGGCTTTGGGTGTTGGAACAATAGCTAGATCTAAATCAAGCAGCGATTCCCAATACTTTCGCAAAACCCAATATGAGCAATGATGAAAAATAGATAAAACACAATTAGCATTTATTGTACCGCAAAATAAAATCGAGAAATGTACGACTGAAGCATTTTCAATATGATGGTTAAAAAATCCGTTGCTGTTTGAGTAAGCTACCACTGAACTAGTAAGGATCTTGCTCGTATAAACTGCCCGTAAAAACTAAGGAAAACCTACATTCTTGCTCGTATGAACTGCCCGTAAAACCCAAGGAAAAACCTACATCTTTGTTCGTACAAACTGCCCGTAAAAACTAGGGAAAACCCTACATCCTTGTTCGTAAGAAATGCCCGTAAAAACAACGGAAAACCCTACATCTTTGCTCGTATGAACTGCCGGTAAAAACTAAGGAAAACCCTACATCTTTGCTCGTATGAACTGCCCGTAGAAACTAAGGAAAAACCTACATCCTTGCCCGTATGAACTGCCCGTAAAAACTAAGGAAAAACTTGAATGCTTGCTCGTATGAACTGTCCGTAAAAACTAGGGAAAACCTTCCATCTTTGCTCATATGAACTGCCCGTAAAAACTAGGGAAAACCTTTCATCCTTGCTCGTATGAGCTGCCCGTAAAAACTAACGAAAAACTTAAATGCTTGCTCGTATGAACGGTCCTTAAAAACTAAGGAAAAACTTTCATCCTTGCTCGTAAAAACTACGGAAAACCTTTCATCCTTGAACTCGTAAAAACTAGGGAAAAACTTTCATCTTGCTCGTATGAACTGTCCGTAAAAACTTAGGAAAAACTTAAATGCTTGCTCGTATGAACTGTCTGTAAAAACTAGGGAAAAACTTTCGTCCTTGCTCGTATAAACTGCTCGTAAAAACTAGGGAAAACCTTTCATCCTTGCTCGTATGAGCTACCCGTAAAAACTAGGGAAAAACTTTCTTCCTTGCTTGTATGAACTGCCTCTAAAAACTATGGAAAACCTTTCATCCTTGCTCGTATGAACTGCCCGTAAAAACTAATGAAAACTTAAATGCTTGCTCATATGAACTCTCCGTAAAAACTAGGGAAAAACTTTCATCCTTGCTCATATGAACTGCCCATAAAAACTAGGGAAAAACTTTCTTCCTTGACCGTATGAACTGCCCGTAAAAACTATGGAAAACCTTTCATCCTTGCCTGTATGAACTGCCCATAAAAACTAGGGAAAAACTTTCATGCTTGTATAAACTGCCCGTAAAAACTAGGGAAAAATCTACATCCCTGCTTGTAAGAACTGCTTGTAAAAACTAAGGAAAAACCTACATCCTTGCTCATATGAACTGCCTGTAAAAACTAGGGAAAAACCTATCCTCGCTCGTAAAGATTGCCTGTAAAAACTAGGGAAAACCTACATCCTTGCTCGTATGAACTGCCCCTAAAAAACAGGGAAAACACACATCTTTATTTGTATGAACTACCTGTAAAAACTAGGGAAAACATACCGGTAATCCTCGCTTGTATGAACTGCCTGTAAAAAAAAACTAAGGAAAACTTGCATCCTTGCTCATATGAACTGTCCGTAAAAACTATAGAGAAAAACGTATATATATCCTTACTCGTATGAACTGCCCATAAAAACTAGGGAAAAACTTACATCCTTGCTTGTATGAATTGTCCGCAAAAATAAGGAAAAAACTATATCCTTGCTCACACGAACTGTCCGTAAAAATAGGGGAAAAACTATAGCCTTGCTTGTATGAACTGTCCATAAAAATAAGGAAAAAACTATATCCTTGCTCGTATGAACTGTCCGTAAAAACTAGGGAGAAACCTATATCCTTGCTCATAAGAACTGTCCATAAAAACTAGGGAAAAACCTATATCCTTGCTTGTATGAAATTACCGTAAAAACTTGGGAAAAACTTACATCCTTGCTCGTATGACCTCCCCATAACAACTAAGGAAAATACCTACGTCCTTACTTGTATGAACTGTCCGTAAACACTAGGGAAATTCTAGATCCTTGCTCGTATGAACTGTCTAGAAAAAATAAGTAAAACTTACATCCTTGCTCGTATGAAGTGCACATGAAAACTAAGAAAAAACTCATATACATTATTGCTCATATGAACTGCCCATGAAAACTAGGGAAAAACCTACATCCTTGCTCGTATGAACTGCCTGTAAAAACAAGGGACAAACTTACATCCTTGCTTGTATGGTTGCCCATAAAAACTAGGGAAAACTTACATCATTGCTCATATGAACTGCCCATAAAAATTAAGAGAAAAAAACTATATCCTTTTCTCGTATGAACTGTACGTAAAAACTGGGGAAAAACCTATATCCTTGCTTGTATGAACTGCCCATAAAAACCAGGAAAATACCTATATCCTTGCTCATAAAAACTGTCTGTAAAAACTAGGGAAAACCTATAACCTTGCTCGTATGAACTGCCCGTAAAAACTAGGAAAAAACTTACATCCTTGCTCGTATGAACTGCCCGTAACAACTAGGGAAAAACCTGTGTCCTTGCTACTATGAAAAGCCCGTAAAAACTAGGGAAATCCTACGTCCTTTCTCATATGAAATGCCCGTAAAAACTAGGGAAAAACTTACATCCTTGCTTGTATGAACTGCCTGTAACAACTGATACACCTAAGTCCTTGCTCGTATGAAATGCCCATAAAAACTAGGGAAATCCTACATCCCTGCTCATATGAAACTGCCCATAAAAACTAGGGAAAACATAAATCCTTGCTTGTATGAACTGTCCATAAAAACTTGGGAAAAACCTATATCCTTGTTCGTATGAACTGCCCATAAAGACTAGGGAAAAACTTACATTATGGCTCGTATGAACTGCCCATAAAACTAGGGAAAACTTACATCATTGCTCGTATAACTGCCCATAAAAACTAAGGAAAACTTACTTCATTGCTCGTATGAACAGCTCATAAAAACTCGGGGAAAACTTACATTTTTGCTAGTATGAACTGCCTATAAAATTAAGGAAAAACTTATGAACTGCCCGTAAAAACTAGGGGAAAAACCTGTCCATTTATCTTAGAAAAATTACGTTGTCACCTTAAAACTGACCATTGACCCAAAAGACCCATCGGGCCCCGTAACAGACGAAAACAATCATCCCACACTTCAAAGAATTCCTATAAAATTATAGTGACAATCCTTCTAATGACACCTACAGGCAATTAAAACCGACATCCGCAGCTACGAAAGGATCCAGAAGATAATCAAGCCTACCGCACCACCTGTATGGGCACCCCGATGGGAACTATACCCAGATAATTATCGATGCACCGGCTTAGTGTAGGCTAAATGCTTTTACGAACGCACCTGGTCTGTCCTGTCAATCATAAAACGTACCCACTCAACTTGGTATTTCCTAATAGGAAAAAGCTTTTATGTAGTACCATGCGCGGGTAAGGTATATAAGAAAAAAAGAAAACAAAGTAGGCTACTTACCGGTACCTTTAAATATGCATATCCGCGTGCAGGATTTCAGCTACTTTTTAAAAAGACTAAACATGCGTCCAAATATAAACAGTTTACGAATGTGCAAAGCAATTTTTCTTTTTAAGACTGCCACACCGGTATTTATCGACACAATGCACATATGCATTTTTCATGTTCATATTTAATCCGAATCACGAAGCTCTCAGTACATTAGGCTAATTCGGTAAGGAATATATATTCAGCGACATAACCAACCAGGTTTCGTCAGAATTAATATCTTTAAAATATCGCTGGTATTACTCATGTGGGTATTTCATAACAGGTATATTACTGCTAAACTCCATCTAGACTAGAAAAAAAAAAATTTATATCCACCTTTTCAGTTTTGTTGAAGTGAAACAGTTGGTATTTTGGAACTTTCGTTTAAACACTATGGTTATAGAGTACGTCCACTTTCGAAAATAAATCTTCGAAATTGTAAGTCATCTCAAAGCTGAAAGGATGAATCTCAATACTGGCTACCTAAACTTTACAACTGCCTGGGTAAATTAATACAGTAGGCACCGGGGCTGGTGACAGTAATGTCCAATTGGCGGACACTGGATTATTTATCTCTTTAAATGTTTAATATATATATATATAATATATATATATATATATATATATATATATATATTACATATATATAGGCTATATATATAAATTCAAAAGTTATTTGATATATATATTTATTGTAATGTATATATATATATATATATATATATATATATATATATATATATATATATACATAGGCTATATATAATTACGGTATAGCGACAACCTACGTCTTTACCGAAAGCCCAAAGCCCTTCTCCTGCATGACAGCAACCCACCACAGTCGTCTATATACCAGTTACTGCGGTATTTCAATGCTTAGGTCAATATATTTACAAAGGAATTTAACGTTACTGACCTCTAAATCGGGAGCCTGGGAATCCAACCATGAACTTTTATGGGTCAGTAAATTGACCTATACCAACGGACCATGGAATGTACATTATATACATGTATATATATTATATATGTATGTATATGTGTATATATATATATATATACACACAAACAATATGATGGCGGTAATGTTTTTGAAGTTTGCAACTATAGCTCACCCGCCACCCGCTTTTAAATTATAAATGTGGCAGCAACCATTGTCTTGTATTTTCTTTGCAACCACTAACAGTTGGGGGAAAAGTTTTAATACTGAAAATATCCCAGGTGGATACATACATATATAAAGCCACTGCGTGTGTTTATATATACGTGTGTGTATTTCAAACTTGGGTCTATACAGTTCATTGCATGGCCAATCGATTCCCGATTCTTCCAAACAAACCTCGCTCACAAAAGAGTAACAGTTCACCTATAATGTCTTATGCCGTTTTATCTTACATTTGATACAATTTCTAACGGAACTTATACACCAGTACATAATTGTTAACACTGTATGTTAACATATTACGAATAACTTACTGATAAGTTACACCGTTTCCCCGAGAGAAAACAGGTGTACGATCTTTTTGTTTGGTGCCTAGAAGGCAATGATTTAAAGATGCATTTGCGTTTGTCAACAAATATCGAAACGCAATAGGCCTAAGGAGAAAAGTCAATCCCAACTTTAAAAAATCCTGGTCTTTTGGAGAAAATGTAAAAAAAAGCGGTTGTATAACTTCGTCTACTGAAAGATTCTAAAAGCAATGAAAGTTTGCATAAAAACAATGATAATGAATGTGGTATTTTTATTATTTTTCAAGTACGTATTCCCTGCGAACTACTACAATTACAAATGCCTTTACAAACACAAGAGGCACTAATAAGAGAATACTAGCATTAATAGGAGAATGACAGGCACTATACAAAACCTTACAAGGCTAGTGATAAAATTATAAACATGAATACAAAAACATATAAACATATATGTGAAGAAATGGTGCCTTTTCCTCAAACGAAGTTTTGTTCACTTCGGATACTTACAATTTTTCGACCCACTGCGGCAAATCGGGGGGCACCTCCGTCAAGCTTGCCTTAGCGCAGTCGACAATGCCTCCCAAACAATCACACATGTCGGGACATCTGCTGCATAGGGCTAGTTGCAACACAAACCCGCAGAGGAAGAGCCAAATGAGCAGTGCCTTGTCGGCGGCCATCTTCTTCCCTCCCTCGCCCTACCAAGGCCACCTTCGGGCTGCTACTACTATACTTCTCTTAACGCTTCAACTCCCTTTTTTCGTACAAAAAATCAAGTAATTTCGGGCATAATTGTCCTGGGGACGTCACTTCGGAAGGTTTATCTTAATCTCGTCGTAGCACTACACTCTACTGATAAAATATCGGACGGAGGAATTTATTCCATAACGGAGCGAGAATGGTAGAATTATCCCAGAGTTTCGCGTAACACGTCTTCACTCTCTCGGGTCATGACACACACTGACTGCCTGAAACTGAAAGTTAGTGTTGCCGCCCCGACGATGTACAACTGCTGGCTGGCTCAGGACTGCTGCACGGCCATTCGTCCTTTCATTGGTCGATTGAGCTGAGCGACTTGGCATGTTCATTGGCTACCGTAGGACATTAGCTCGATTCTAATTGGATATACAACCTTATTTATCAAAATATGTAGTCGGCTGCGTGAATTTTGATTGCATATCCCGTAGTACGCTGACTTTGTTATCTCAATAGGGATTTTGTTATCAGTTATATTACTTTGAGGAGATAATTTGTACCTACTGGAGTCTATCAATGAATGGATTCGTTATGAAAATGAATGGCCAGCTGGTTGTACTATAGCCTGCAGTGCAATTTTCACTTTCCAGTCATTTGAGTCTCCATCATAATTCAACAATTGCCTTAATTGAAATATCCGCCGAAGAGTCTTTGCCATTTCTCATCCCCTATCGCGTCACACAAAGCAAGCGAAGAAGGACCTCTGGGTTCAGAGGTCGTTGCGATCGTATTCCCCTCAGCACACAGGAACATCAAAGAAACAGACGCGTGACTTTTGATGTGACGTCGGTCAGGAAGGGATACCTCCTTGGTATTTGGCCCTTCGATGAAACCATCTACGAATCCCAGCCAAGATTTTTCTTGCGTAAGGGTTTTATGTAATATTGTCCATATACTTCATTAACGTCAACTCCCAGATCGCTCTCCAGTTCCTTCGTGATCAGCGTGAACCTCATAGGCTGAAAATAACCACCATTCAACGGGGGCAATGCAAATCTTTTATGTCATCCATGCAGCTGCATTACATTTAACAGCTGGACGTAATGACCAGGCAAAGTCTTACAAGTCACCTTACGTTACTACTCGTTTATATGAAAAATTAAAAACTGAATTCTAAAGTAAATTTACGTTTGACTGTGTAGGAATGGCGTTATAGAATTTGGCCAGAAGCCAAGAAAAGTTACGATATGATGAATTAATATTATTTTTATTTAAAAAGTTCTAATGTCGAAATGGTTTCCCTGAATGTTCTTCCACGTCATAACTTGCTTTAATAGGTAGCCAGTGTAGCTCAATAACGTTGGCAGTGACGCTGTCCGGTGGGGTTTGGTCATTATTATTTAGCTACTTTATCGATTAAACGCAGCAGCATTTTCAGTAAATTTTGGTATGTCATTATAAATTGGCACAATAGTCAAGTCTTCCGGTTACGTAAATATGTACATACATTTTTATCGCACCCATATTGAGGGTTTCCTTATGCTGATCATATTACTTAAGCGATAATGTACAGTTTTAATCAAATTTAAGATTTAATAACTGATCAGACGAGCAGAATTTGGTACATTAAATGTCGCATTTCTGTTCCTGGGTACGACAATACAAGAGGAATGAGAAAGAACGAAAATTAAGATAAAAAAGTTAAATATGTATGGGAGTTCAGTAATAAATTTAAATTATGGAGACTTATTCATGAATATTGGAAACCTTTCAGCTCAATTATTGCTTTAATACACCCAAATAACAAATGTGAAAGTTCCCTTGCTGTTGGACTACGATATATATATATATATATATATATATATATATATATATATATATATATATATATATATATATATATATCACATATTACCACAGGTGAAAAATAAGAGAAGGGGTGTAGGACCTACAGTCTTACACCCAGTGTCTTATTTTTCACCTGTGGTAATGTGTGATAAATTAATCACATGCAAAAGTGATAATAATCATATATATATGTATGTATGTATGTATATGTATATATATATATATATATATATATATATATATATATATATATATATATATATATATATATATATATATATATAAATAGGACCAAGGTCAGAGGAAGACGTCCACAGTAACGGCATTTCTTTATTACTTATTGCTGACGTTTCAGGACATGTTTCATTATCAAAGCTGGGATAATACATTAAAATATAATTATAAAAACAGACTCATACTTAAAATTACGACCAAAATATAAAACAAAGTTATATGAGAAAAAAAAATGTAGAAAAACGTTACCAGAGTGGAAGAAGTACAAAAGCAGAGTGACATAAACAAACATTTCCAGGCCGGGGTAAACTCACGTCAGGTAGAGTTGTTTAAGTAGTTTGATTGTTCAATCTTGGTACTAGTGATTTAATAAAAAGTGATTCAAACTGCAAAGTAAGGAAGCGAAGAATTGGGAACTTTAGAAAGTATTGTAAAATCTTCAGTGTCAATTTCAGTCTTACACCTTTTGACGTGTTCTCGAATATTTGAGAACTCCAGATTAGATAATGTGACTCCAGTTCTCTAAGTCAGTGTTTCCCAAACTTTTTTAGTACGTGACCCCTTACAGCAGTACCAAACCTGTCATGACCCCCACATTTCTAAGCCTTCTAAAATCGTACTAATTTTAAATGGCGCAGATATATTTTAAAATTTTAAATATTAACCACAGCAGAGGGAAAAATTAAAATCTCCATTGATCTTTATCAATGTTTATTAACAATGACTGATTTATTAACATTTAATGTGAAGAATGTACCTGCTTTTTTGCTGCAAGCAAATCAATACGAGGGTCTGGGAACCCCTGTGTTAGACCCTCCATGACCCCCAGAAAAGGGCTCATGACCCCTTTGGGGGTCACGACCCCCAGTTTGGGAACCCCTGCTCTAAGTGACCCCCTTATGACAATCAGTTCGAACTTTCAGCAGGCGGCGTGAGGCACCCACGTATCTCAACCCCTGACTGTGGTTAAGTTAAGTATACCTTAGTTTAACCAGACCACTGAGCTGATTAACAGCTCTCCTAGGGCTGGCCCGAAAGATTAGATTTATTTCATGTGGCTAAGAACCAATTGGTTACCTAGCAACGGGACCTACAGCTTATTGTGGAATCCGAACCACATTATGACGAGAAATGAATTTCTATCACCAGAAATAAATTTCTCTAATTCTTCATTGGCCGGTCGGAGAATCGAACGCGGGCCCAGCAGAGTGCTAGCCGAGAACGATAACAACCCGTCCAGTGAGGAACTCCTGACTGTGGTGAGGAGGGATACGGGGGAGGTGGAACGGGGGGAAGAAGATGCAAGGAATAAAAATACTGTAGATGGAGAAAGTTGTTGACCCTGCTATACAGTGGGACTAATGAGGTCAAAAGAAGAAGATATATATATATATATATATATATATATATATATATATATATATATATATATATATATATATATATATATATATTCATTAATGACGTGACTGAGTTGTACAGTTTTGGCATAGGTTTACAATATATATATATATATATATATATATATATATATATATATATATATATATATATATATACTCATTAATGACGTGACTGTGTTGTACAGTTTTGGCATAGGTTTACTAGGTCCGTGGTCTACTCCCGACCTACCGTCCATCAGTCTAACCATAAATGGAAACAGGTACCAATGTCTATACATGGAGTAATTGGAAGCAAACTAAAAGTTAAGTATACCTTAGTTTTACCAGACCACTGAGCTGATTAACAGCTCTCCTAGGGCTGGCCCGAAGGATTAGACTTATTTTACGTGGCTAAGAACCAATTGGTTACCTAGCAACGGGACCTACAGCTTATTGTGGAATCCGAACCACATTTTAGCGAGAAATGAATTTCCGTCACCAGAAATAAATTCCTCTAATTCTTCATTAGCCGGCCGGAGACTCGAACTCGGGCCTAGCGAGTGCTAGCCGACAACTCTACAGACTCACTCAGCAAGGAACTTATCAAACTATATAAGGCAATATTGAAAAGATAGCAAGTGTAACCAGACCACTGAGCCACACTTGACGCTCAAAGGATTGAACTCGTAGGGTTTTTTTGTTCTTATCAAAATGATATTGTCTAATATATTACAACCTTAAAAACTTGCTAAGCGAATAAACTGAAAACATTAAACGTTACTTTCCTTGTTTCATTCAGTCCCAGTGTTGCAGACAAGATCTGGTCGTAGCGGATGAAACTTCATTTTCTTCAGTGCCCACATGAACGCGAATCCTGCAGATTTCAGCTTCATTAAAGTCATGAAGAAAAAACATAATTTTTTGTGCAGTTATCTGAGCGAGTTTCTATAACTCGTCCAGTCATTAGCCACTAACAATTACAAAATGTTTGTGGCCGCATGCTAGTAATAATCTTAAATGCCGACGGTATATAGTCCAGTGCATTAGGGGGCAAGTAGTATTTTAATGATGAGACTTCTGTCTAAACAGGTTAATAGGCAGCTAACGTATATGGCCCTTTTTGGATAAAGGATTCCTCCAGACTCAGGCTCAGATGATGAATATTGGAAAAATTATGTTCCCATATGAAAGACGCTTTTTACAGGTACAATGGTAATTGATTTTTTTTAAATACATTTACATTTCTGTGTGTTCATATATTAATTTGTTATAAATTATTTTTTCCTTTTTAATAAGTGATCTCTTTCTGTATTTCCCATTAGCTTCTCTTAATTCTTTCTAATGAACACCACATTCTTTGGAAGCTTGAATTGCAGGTCAATGGCCCCTGTGGGCTTGTTCCATATGAAAAGGGTCCATCTTCTGAATAATAATAATAATAATAATAATAATAATAATAATAATAATAATAATAATAATAATAATAATAATAATGCGTGGGCCCATAACTGATATTTTTATTCGGAAGCTATCCACTATTAGAAGCAGTGCCTTACTACTACAAATGGGTCAAAATGAAACAAAACCATACTTTTCACCTGGGTATGCGAAGATGAACATGCAATCTAGATCTGAGGGAATTCTAGCGTGTTTTTCTCATCACACTGTTGACAGCACTGTCTGCCAGATTCATAATACCATAAGATTATTATGACTGCAAGAACTTTGCAGCCAAGAATTTTGGATTATATATATATATATATTATATATTATATATATAATACAGTATATAACATATAATATATATATATATATATATATATATATATATATATATATATATATATATATATATATATATATATATATATATATATATACACAGGGCGATGCTTCAGAAAATGGTGAAAGTTTCAGAATAAAATAAAAGTAGAAGCGATTCAAATTAATCGTCCGTGTACCTTTGTGACAAGAATGAAGAACAAAATGGCTATTCTAGATGGAAATGTGATTCAAATTGCTCTACGGTGATTCAAGTACGTGAAAAGATGGTGGGAACGAAAGGCAGGTGAGAAGAATGAAGCACTTGGAAATTCTGGGAGGAAAGAGAAGAGTGAGCGTATGAGTGTAAGGGTCTTTAAAACAAAAGGTGAGTGGCGCAGTGTGCTCACAGGGGACTGCGAGTTAATGGTGAACTTTCTGATGAGGGACGGATACTGTGAAAGTTCTCAGCTCCGGGCGTTCATCCTTCATGCAACAGTTGCAAGGGCGAACGTGGCAGTGGTTATATTGCTCATCGTTCACACAGCATACTATTAGTCTCTGTCACATGCAACTAATTACCAATCACACTGTGACTTCCTCTCGTCAATCACCAGTCTTACTGGCGTAATAATGGGCGAATACTTTAGCCATTCGAAGATGATTTCCCCTTTCCACCGTCCTCCACATGAAATGCGGCTGAGTCGTGGTCCGGATGGGATCGCGCACTCATCATGCAACTCGAAAGCGACCGGACTCTCTCTCTCTCTCTCTCTCTCTCTCTCTCTCTCTCTCTCTCTCGGTAAAGAGGTAGACGAGGGTACCACCTGACAAGCCAAAAGCGATTGCGCGCCTCCCCGTCTTTTATTTTCTGAGCTCAGCCCACGTGACTCTTCGGAGCATGCATGACATCATGGGCGTCTGGCTTACTGACAAGTAATCGCCGTTTAAGGTCAGAAATATGTGGCTGTGACAGAAAGTGATTTCAGGCCCCCGTGACGATCATCTCGCACGAACAGCCCTCTCGTAACATGGCTGCGCAAGCGTAATCTGATGCTCTCGTCAAAAAATTAGTCTAATGAGGCTAATTTCGTTTAAATGTTCCCGGCATTAGCTTAGAAGACAAAGAGGACAAAGGATACAGACAGACCGATCTTACCTAACCCCACCCACTCTGCCATGGGTGTAGCTTATTTGGACAAACCCGAATTTTCCGATGATCAGAGTTACATAAACGCATGTGCTTTAATGATTTGGGATGTTGATAGTCTAAAGAGACTTTGACCCACATCAGTGTGCTATACACACTTAAGTACCCATATTATATATATATATATATATATATATATATATATATATATATATATATATATATATATATATATACATACATACATACATATATACAGTATATATAGCCTCTCTCTCTCCTCTCTCTCTCTCTCTCTCTCTCTCTCTCTCTCTCTCTCTCTCTCTCTCTATATATATATATATATATATATATATATATATATATATATATATATATATATATATATATATATATATATACATATACAGGGTGTTTCTGAAATTAGAGCTCTCCCCTCTACAGCATAAACTAAAATTGATATGGACAAAAACAAAAGTAATTCAGAACAGATATTTATTTAAGTTTCTCTCTGAGTATTTAATATTTTGTGTGGCCTCCATCTGCCTGTACCACAGCCTGCATTCTTGAGGGGTATGATTTCAGCAAATCGCAAAAAAGCTGAGACTCAAACTCCATTGCCCTGAGCGCTTCGGTCACCTCTCTTCGCAGGTCATCCAGGCTTGGTATACCAACATAGTTCACTGTGCGCTTCAGCACGACCCTTTAAGATACTACCAATTTTTTCACACACATTAAGGTCAGGGGAGCTACCTGGAAATTCACTTGATGAGAAGAAATCGATACCACTGTTCCGAAGCAGCTCCTGTGTCTGAAAAGCCTTGAAACATGGTGCCTTATCATGCAAAAATGTGACTTCTTCAACAGATAACACATTTTCACGATCTTTGAGGAAAGGAAATACTCCACCAGTAAGTACAGTTTCTCTGAAGTATTCGCCATTCCATGACTGCCATTTTTCTTTGATGATCCACATTAACCGTTTGACTGTGAAACAGAGAAAAATTCCCAAACATTCAGGAAATTTCACAACTTGGCGATAGCGCATGTCATCGCTGATATCATCCAACTTTGCAGCCCAAATGATGTCACTTTTATGATTTGGCTTCCGTACTGTGTAAATGAAGAATTCATCTGATGCGGCAACATGGAGAAAGTCAGCTTCATCCCAATCTTTAAGAAATGAACCACAAAACCATGCACGGTCTTCTCTCTGTTGCTGAGTGATATTGGGCTTGCTGATAACATAAAATGCCCTGATACCAGATTTTTTCAACTCACGATATACAGCACTATAACTTCTCTTCTTTCCCCTTTTTGTTTCTAGTTCAACCTCCAATTTATGTAAAGACTTCTTGGTCTACCCACTGCCTCAGCTATGTTTTTTGACTCCTGAGAAAGGACTTCAGGTCTTCCAAGATTCTCACTCTTTTCGCGATGACAGTCATATGGATTTTTGTTCCAGTTCCTTTTAACAAAGGATTCATCTCTTTTAATGTATTTAGCTATCCAGGAATGTGAAATGAAGGATGCGCCAGCATCCCTGGCCTCTCTGAAGGTTATAACCCGGATTTGGTCAATCCATCTGATTTCCTCCGAGTCGTTAGCCATGGCTGTATCTAACTCTGTCACTCAGTCTGAAAATACCAGACATGTAAAATGAAAAATAGCTTAATAGAAACTTAAAATAATGTACTTGGAGAAAGGCTATAGCAGAAAACTTCATACCTTTCCATTTGTTCTGTGGACTGGGGTCTCTAATTTTGAAACACCCGGAACATACATATATAAATAAAGACAAAATCCACGAAGGAAAGAGACACAATGGAGTGGTGCAAGGCCTTTCGACTTATAGTCCTTTATCTAGCCGATTCTGCTAAGTAAAGGACTATAAGTCGGAAGGCCTTGCAGCACTCCATTGTTTCTCTTTCCTGCGTGGATTTTGTCTTTATTTACATATTCATCACGTTCCATATTTTCGTGATTCAGTTTTTATATATATATATATATATATATATATATATATATATATATATATATATATATATATATATATATATATATATATATATATATATATATATATGTATATGTATAAATCATTTACTTTCGAATTCATTA
Organism: Macrobrachium rosenbergii; assembly: GCF_040412425.1. Lineage (NCBI taxonomy): Eukaryota > Metazoa > Arthropoda > Malacostraca > Decapoda > Palaemonidae > Macrobrachium > Macrobrachium rosenbergii. The sequence goes on from NC_089745.1 coordinate 52,524,129, forward strand.
TGCACTAGGAAACTTACACCCAACGGACAATATAATTCCTCTTGGGTATAAATTATCATTATATGTATATATATATATATATATATATATATATATATATATATATATATATATATATATATATATGCATGTATGTGTGTGTGTGTGTGTGTAGAACCTACTGGTCACTTTTTATCACAATGCCCACTTAACTTTTCGATTTCTTCACATGTTGTAAAAAGCTTGTCACTGCCAAGCAAGAACCAAATGAAGATGCCCGGCCCAGACCCGATCTATATATATATATATATATATATATATATATATATATATATATATATATATATATATATATATATATATATATATATATATATATATATGTATTGTATATGTATATGTATATGTATATGTATATGTATATGTATATATATATATATATATATATATATATATATATATATATCTATATATATATATGTATATGTATATATACATATATATATATGTGTATATATATGTATATGTATATGTATATATATATATATACATATATATATCTATATATATATATGTATATGTATATATACATATATATATGTGTATATATGTATATGTATATATATATATATATATATATATATATATATATATATATATATATATATATATATATATATATATATATATATATATATATATATATGTGTGTGTGTGTGTGTGTGTGTGTGTGTGTGTGTGTATACTGTATATATATATATATATTATTACGTGTGTGAGTGAAGTAAGTTCTTATGTGGGCAGTTGCACATCTGACTAGGGAACCAACACCCATGTAAAAGAGTAAGATTAAGTTATCTAATAAAGCAAGTAAGGGAAGGACTCTGAGAGAAATTCTGGGTCTAAATAAATTAAATGTATTTACAACGCTCAGAATATCAATTACAGGGAGCCGTATATGGTGGGCTCTTGGTACGTTTCAAGTGAATTAATACAAGTGTTAAAACTGACAGTCAACACAATAAAGAATTAAGGCTGATATATAACACTTTGATTGTTAGATGGATGGATGTGGATGTAGGGGCACAGTGGAGGCAGATGATTTCACAGCATGACACACACAACCTTTCTGCAATGTAGAGAAATGAAAACAATCACTGGATGAACCAAAGCACAGTTAATATTTACAATGGGAGTGCTGAAGGCTGAAGGAGATGATGTCAAAATATAATGAAGTAATTTACGCTTGAACAAACTGATTATGGGTTACCGACAATTTGTTTGGGTCTTGAGAAAATACAGGTGAAAATTGAAGCGGTACGAGATAAGAGAAAAAGTTAAGTTGACTGAACACTCCCCCACCACACAGTACCTTGTTCTTGGAGCAAAGATCTGTGGATGTAGAGTCAATAGGATATTTGGTTGAGTTGGATGTCTATCATGGGCACTAAGCAGCACTTGGATGGGTACTCTATCGGTCAAGCCAAGTTTGAGCGGTATGCTCAGGAACGGAGTAACACTCTGGTTTGTACTGGGTTAGTCGCCAGTCTGCTGCTTGTTGACCTCTCTTTCTGCCGGTGTTTGCCTCCTTGGGCGTAGTGGTGCAACTGATCCTTCGTGCGTGAATTCCGTTAAACAACCCTCGGGTGTTTCACGTGTCATGCCCTGGATGCCGGTCTTGCCTGGAAAAGAAGAGTTTTCAGCTAGCTAGTCATAAAAGAGGGTGAAGCACAAAGCAGGCGATTTAGGAGAGGTTCAGCGAGGGACAGTACAAAGACCCTGACAAATCATTTGTCAGGTTTTAATTAAAAAGGAGCAGCTTAAGACTCGTCTCCTTTGCTCTGTGTGTGGGCTTGGGCTCCTTCTAGATGAGTTTTGCAAAAATAGAGCATGAGGGATGCAGGGTGGTGACACTCCTAGCAATATATATATATACATATATATATATATATATATATATATATATATATATATATATATATATATATATATATATATATATATATATATATATATATACCACAGGTGAAAAAATATGAGAACGGGTGTAGGTCCTGACTGGTTTCTACTTTATTTACAAACCACTGATGAAGAACTGATACACAGTGGTAGATATCACAATATATTTACTACAAGGACAGTACCGGCGAACATACAAAACCGTTTGAGACTACGAATCCACACTTGACAGGTGTCAAAGGGGAAGGGAGACAAAACTCATTAGTGCTAGGGTCAGGCACTATGTTTACAAATACGATAATCCTTTTTCCCTACGTTTCTACTGCCTTCCTTAAAATGTGAACACTTTACTAATTTCTTTAGAAGTTATAGCAGCAACTTGATATGCTGTTCTTGGAAAAGGGGAATCTGGGAAACAATACTCTTGAGTTTCCTCTTCCTAAGCTTAATAAAGCTCGGTATGAATCAGAGCCATATAAGCCCCAGGTCACTACTAAAGGATCCCTCCAGCAACAGAAGAAAGGGCAACAGTAGCAGCAGCACCCATTTTGCAGTAGACAGGAGGCTCTTACCAGAGAAAAGGAAAACCAACTCATGAATTACGTATTAAAGGAAAGGGGAGAGGTGGAGCTCAATAGGACTTGCTGGGTTGGGATCGTCTTCTACTGCATAATTTGCAGTAGAAAACCTCCCTTTGGGAACATTATAATTTTCAATGGGCTAGAGTAGAGATGGTCTCACCCTTCCCCTCCTCTAAAGGAGTTTTTTTTTTTTTTCTTCAAAAACCAGACCCCTCTTAAAAGGGGGCCATAGAGAAAGGTAGGTTTATTGCCACCACTCTTCAGCATCCCCAAGAAGGATTTCTCTGAATGAAGGGTGATTCTCGACCTGTCAAGTTTTAACAAACACATTGTTTGCATAAACGTTTCTATATACTGCTCTTCGTTATTCTATGGGAGCTCAAGAAAGAAGGAATTTAACTGGTGACCTACCCTGAAGACTGGCTAATCTGGGGAGCCACCAGAGGAGAATGCTGACGAAACCTGAGAGTGGTAGTTGACAGACTCCGGTCAAAAGGCTTTCTAATAAACAGGAACAACTCCCGCCTTACATCCAGCAGACGTTTTCTGTGACAAGGATTTTGTTGGAATACTCTTTGTGACCTGCTATGTCTTCACAACAGCACTCAAACATTGCTAGGTACCTAGAGTGAAAACTATGGACTTCATCTATCCAACATACCAGTCCTTATGGAAAATGTGGTTAGATTACCTGCACACTGACAGCCCGGTTGAAATCTTTTGAGGTTAAGTGCCTTGCTCTTACAACACTCATGGCATACAATGCAGCACTGTCAGAGTCCTTGCTTTATGGTTTTGGAATTGATTCTAATACTGTATAGAAATTGTTAATTCCCTTCTCCAATCTTTTGCACTACGAAGGTCAGCTCCTACAAGGCTTCCCATTACCTGGTCCCTGAATAAGGTTCTTAGACATCTGTCATCCCCTCAATTCAGTGTGCCCAATATAACTACAACTCATATGCTCCAAAACACAGTCTCCCTGACTGTTTTGGCATCAGGAGCTCAGACTATAGTTAAGTATACCTTAGTTTTACCAGACCACTGAGCTGATTAACAGCTCTCCTAGGGCTGGCCCGAAGGATTAGACTTATTTTACGTGGCTAAGAACCAATTGGTTACCTAGCAACGGGACCTACAGCTTATTGTGGAATCCGAACCACATTATAGCGAGAAATGAATTTCTATCACCAGAAATAAATTCCTCTAACTCTACATCAGCCGGCCGGGGGAATTGAACTCCGGCCCATCGAGTGACAGTCCGAAGCTCAACAGACTATAGTACTGGGCTCTCCTAGACAGGGGCCAATGTTCCATCACTCGTACACCTGGTTGTCATTAACTGTTGTCTCCTAGCCTTTATTCCTGGCCAAGAATGAGGACCTTTTAAAGAGAAAATCCCCTTCTCTGATAAGAGAACTCAGTATTTCAGATAACATACTATGCACGGTTCAAGCACTCAAGGTTTACTTAGATGTCACAGCAAAAATCCTGGATGGTCCTATTTTTCCTACACCCTAGCACAAGCAAACCACTCTTAGTACATGGGCTGAGAGTTATTTTAGTTTCCCCTCATTAAAAAGGCAGACCTTCACTCCTTCCCTAAGTCCCATGACATCCAAAAGGTGAGTACATCGTTAACTTTCTTCGGAAATGTTTTTTTCGAAGAAGTCTCCAAGTGTATGAGGTGGTTATTAGCGGCAGTATTCCTGAACTGCAGCCAGACCCGACATAATTAGGTAAGTCACCTTAGAAACACAAGGGATAATACATATCTACTGTAGGTTTGTGTGTTTTGTGTCCTTTGTAGCCAAACCATAATGGGTATCCAGAATAAAGAAGATGGTTGATAACCTGTTACTTTACCTTGGATAAAAAATTTCTAAATCACTACTGCATATCCGGAATGAAGAAAATGGTTAACCTGTGATTATACTTTAGACCAAAAATTTAACTAGGTTGTTGGGATTTATTTGTTAGGAGCTAAGCCATTTTGTCACCTGTCAATTCCTTTTGTAAGCCCCTTTTACGACTAACAGCAGCTATGCTATCAAAAAACAGGTTTTGACATAGGAAAAACCTAATTTTGGTAAATACTAAGATTCCTTAAACCTACCCACTTTCCCCTACAAAAAGGCATGAGACTGGGGTGAACATTTATCTTGCACAAACTTGGTGTGTAATGATGAAGATAACAGACATACTCGCTGTTTCCACATCTGTGTGAGTAGTATGAAGGAAAAACCGAGACAGTCTTTGAATGGACAAGAGATAGAGCACTTTTGTCCTGAGTCCTTTATATTCTATCACTGCGCCAATAAGAACTATTCTGGCCGAGAATTCTTTGAGATTGTTTGGTCTGTCTTATGGAGCCCTGGGTGAACCGTGAGAGTGTAACTCCTTTGAGGACTCACAGTGGCTACCAAAAATAGGTTTTCCTGTGTCAAAATCTGTTTTTTAGAATAGCAGACTGAATTTCCTCTCATATTCAAAGTAACTTCAGGCCACTTTGATGGACATTTAATACAAGCACATCTGATAACCATGTCAAGTAGTCTATAGATTAAAACTGTACAGACATTTCATTGCAAATGTTATATCCAACTTTAGTTTCAGAAAACGTATTTATCATTTGTTAACATGATGAGAAGTTCTTAGTGGTAGGTTTGGTAAAATAAATCCATTAAAGAAAAGAGTTATTCACAATACATTGGTGTTTTGAAAGTGCTGGGAGTGTACAGTTATTAGACTGAGCAAATTTATTAAAATAAGATATTCACTGTAGAAAAATTGTAAGGCTTTGTTGGTGCTTGTGGTGTATGAGGAGAACTATATGGTCTTCATTCTTGCAGGTATAGATTTATGCCAGTGAGATTTCAGACTGTTACTTCAGGTGTTCTAGACGAGAAACTTTCAGTTGAATCACACAACGTTGTTGCAGCAGTTATCAGTATAATTACTATCTATAACATATTGTCATGGTTATCATGTCAAGTAATTTGTTCAGCAGAGGCTGAAGAAGGAAAGCATGTAAAAGAGTTCGTGAAATTTAATTTTCCTTAGAGTACCTAACTTTCTCATTGTAGCTACAGTATTTGTTGACATCATACAAAGTTTTGAGTCTAATTTGTTTAGCTGAATATGCTTAATTTTTACCCATGAGGCATGCAGTCCCGGCTAACTTGAAAGACTGTACTGTTACAGTGCTTCAAAGCCAGGCTATGGAAGTTGTGGTCTTGTTAGACTCGGTGTAATCAGAATGACAGATGCGTAAAATGAATGGAGAATAGAACTTGCGGTTATGATTGAGTGTCTGAAAACAGTTTTACATCTACTTAAGCACGTGATGAGGTGGTTTTATTCTTGGCAAATTTCTACTGTTGGGAGTGGATGCAGTAAGTTATTTTTGTAATATTGCTCATGTAATATCACTGATGTAGCTCCGTTTTGTTTTCAGTTCTAGTTTTGTTTTTTGTAGTGTTGGTAATTTTAACTTATTGCCATTGACAATAAGTGAAAGTTTTTTTTATACAAATATACAAGTTATTCTTTGGCAGATGTTTTTAATGCATGTTTTTTATTATACGAATATACTATTTATTCTTTGGTAGATGTTTTTAATTCATTTACAATATTAATTAAGTAATTCTAAAATTTATAATTTTATAATATGTTTTTTCTGCACAAATTCAAGTACTGCACCATTCAAGAGCACTTTAACCGAAGCCATCCACATTTAATGGATTATCCTCGTCTAATGCCCATCGACCTCTCTTCTCCACAACAGATGCCTGACCATTCACTTGGCTACAGGATAAGGACACATCCCTCAGTGAGCAAGACGCTGAATATTCTGAATATATTTTGATGACGATGAAGACTGGGAAGACTGAGGAGATTGGGAAGACTGTGAAGACTTGGAAGACTATGAAGACTGGATAGACTGGGAAGCCTGGGATTGGGATTGTTATGATGAGAATTGGTAGTATCACGACGGAGATGAATGTCACAAATTGCTTAAATGCCCAAAACCTAAGATGATACAAAAAATACCTAAACTCTCTCACAGGGAAACAGGGATAGCCCACCTGAGGGACACTAGAACTAGGAGAAACATCGCTAGAAGAAAATCGGGGACAAGGGGGAACATAGGGAATTGGAGAAGCATCATCACCAGAAAATCGGGGACAAGGGGCCACATAGGAAATTGGAGAAGCATCACAAGAAGAAAATCGCGGACAAGGGGCAACAAAGGTAGGAAAAGCATGAAGTCAAAAAGCCCAAGTTTTAATACTGGAAAGAGCTCACTTAAGGGAAAATTAATGATTCAGAAAAGGGCCTTTGAACATTCAGCGCATCAGGCCTTATGAAATGTCATCATTTTCTAGTGTGTCATCATCTTCTTCCTCCTAACCATCCTCTGACTCTTTTTGGCATAGGAGGAAGAAGACTGGGAAGTCCAAGGACACACGAGGACAGCCCCCCTCACATTCCCACCATGCGCTCTCGAGCTCACACTGGGTCAGTGCTGTGCAGCCTCCTTGCTATCCCCCTCCCTTGCTTCGAATTTCCGGACTGGGGTTGGGGTGCACCTTGGGGTAGCCCTCCTACCAGCAGCTCTATTGAGCTGCAACAGGGTGGACATGAGCTGCCTGTCTGCTCTCTGCACTGTGCACAATTCTGTACTATGCATGGGCGAGTAACAGGTCAGGCTCTGACGTGATCCCCCAACATCCCCCCAACCCTCATCTCCGTCAAGGTGGATAATAGGGAGATCCCGACCTCATGCTCAACTGTACATAGTGCGGAGACTGGGCACTGTGCAGAGAGCAAACAGGCCGTGCATGCCCACCCTGTTGCAGCTCAAGTGAACTACTAGGAGGAAGGCTTACCTGAGCTGCAATCCAACCGTAGTCCAGAGATCCAGAGCAGGGGGAGTGAGGAGGCTGAACAATGCTGTTCCAGTGTGAGCCTGAGAGCGAGGGAAGGTGAGGGGAGATCCCCTTTGGTCTCTTCCACCTATTATGGGCATTGGTTCTCCATGCTGGCACAAGGAAAGAAAGTGGTGCAATTTCTCACTCCTCCCATCAGTCTCCATACTTGGTTGCCACTGAATATTGGAGTCGAGGGGCGTCAGAGTCAAGGTCTGAATCCTGTTTGGACCAAGAACTTATATGTTCCTGTCTCCCTTCTCTGCTGAGACACTCATCCGGTGTTGGACAGGAGCAGGAGTGATAGAGGGAGTGAAAGTTTCGTATGGACCCCTCTTCTATGGGACAAGGAGTAGCTCAGACCTCTGGAGATCCTTTCGATCTTGAGGGACTTGCTTCTCTGTAACGAATGAGACTGAATTAGAGCAGCATTTCCAGGTTATCTTAGTAATTCATGAGCTCAATAATCTTGCATAGGCAACCTCTGCTTCAACCTGCCCAGGTTTTGTATACTGGGAAGAGCTCGATTAAGAAAAGAATAAAAGATTTGGAAAAAGGCCTGTAAATATCCAGCACATCAAGCCTTATGAAAATGTCATCATCTTCTGGTGTCATCATCTTTTCCCTCCTAATCATCCTCTGACTCTACCTCGGCATAGGAGGAGAAAGAAAAGGAAGTCCAAGCACAGGAGGACAGCCCTGTCACCTTCCCACTCTGCACTTTTGAGCCGACACTGGGACAGAGTTGTGCAGCCTCCTCTCTTCCCCCTCCCCTGCTCTGGATCTCCGGACTGGGGTTGGGGTGTAACTTGAGGTAGTCCTCCTCCTAGCAGCTCTGTTGAGTTGCAGCAGGGTGGGCATGTGCTGCCTGTTTGCTCTCCACAATATGAGTATGCATGATCTCTGTACTATGCACAGGTGGGCAGCAGGTCAGGCTCTGCCTACCGTCTTCCTTCACAGGGACGTGACCTTATCGCCCTACATCCGGCGCCCCCCATCCATCCCCATGAGGTGGACGATAAGGAGATCCTTATTTGTTGCTCACCCATGCATAGAACGGAGACTGTGCACGGTGCAGAGAGCAAACAGGCTGTGTATGCTGGTGGGCAGCAGGCCGGGAATGAACCACGGAAATTGCAAATGCGAGCAAAGCGCTCTCTTTCTCATCCTGTGTGTAGATGTTTAACCGATATTAAGATAAATGTATGTTCTATTTCAACTACAAAACACATTCCAAGAATATAAAAGTAGAGACGATTGAATCTTCTATTATTATTTTTTTCTATTTCATTCCTGCCTTTTCTTTTTATGACACTCTTCTTCGTTCTCCTCTCTTTCTTTCTTTTTTGTATTTTTATAAGACCATTGCAAAGGATGGCGTGGCATCTCGGCTGGGTACGACCCATCAGGGCTTCTCCGTAGATAGACAGCCCACATGATCCTTTACTCGCCCCATCTGCAGCCAAGTGTGCGGTCAGACATCGGTTGTGGGCAAGAGAGATCGGTGGGAATTAGATCAGGGATAATCTGTAAAACGCGGACGACTTCAATTAAGCCTCCTTGGAAGCACATGACAAAATCTAATATCGTTTTCATTTATGTTCGGCTTTTCTTGGTAATTATCTTTTACACCTCATTTCAGCATTCACCTTTTGTTGTATTTGTTGTGCGATTCATTCTTAGGTTTCATTGCTTAGACGACTAAATACCACAGCCTTCGATAACATGGGCCCAAGAATGTAAATCATAACAGATTCAGCTCAACTGACCCAGATGCAGTTAGTGCCCCGCGTCTCACTTTGACTGGATTGTGCGGATGAACGACCGAGGGACAGGGGCAGGCCCTGTCAAGTCATTCAGGGTCACTTGGGTTAACGTATGCGCAAGAAAGGGCATTCTTCCTTGGACCTTGTTCTTCTCCTCGTTCATCCACGTCACATTCCCAGAGTACGATTAGCTGGATAAAAAATTTTCTTCCTCCAAGTTGGCTCTACTTTTCCTTTACGTCTCATTTCATCCGAGTATTTACACTACTTTCTTTATCAAAATGGGGAGTGGATGTAATATATACATCTACCTACATTCTAATCACACATGAGAAATTCGTCACTTGTACCCGAGCCACTTACTCAACGGATTTACAGTACCTTCAGATCTTGCTAAGAGTTTCCGCTCTCAAGACCATAAGTAATCCTAAAAAAAAGAAATCACCTTTAAGGATTCTGAAACTTATCGCCTGGCTATATTGTCAGCGCTATATCTTCCAATCAAATATTGTGGTTATCGAACGTTTTTAATAGATTAGCATCACTCAGGGAAATGACAAGCTGTGGCTTCGAAATCATTTTTCCGTTTCAAGAAAAACGAACTTTTCCCGTCATGTTCATGTCAAAATACAAATGCAATTCTAATTATGTGGTTTCTTTTATCAATTGTCATTCAGCAACACAAGAAAGATGATAAATTCAATCATAAAAAAAAGTACGGTATATAAATATAAGAAAAATTGCCATTTTTATTTCTAACGAAAAACTCGCACACTAAGAGAGAGAGAGAGAGAGAGAGAGAGAGAGAGAGAGAGAGAGAGAGAGAGAGAGAGAGAGAGAGAGGAGTACTATACAATGCTTTATATTCTCAAGGCCAAAAAATATCACTATTGTTCATCAGCTAAGCCAAACCACAACGTTTTTCTGTAAACGAGAAATCATAAGAGATATAAAACAAAATTCAGTCCTTTTGTAGGCAGTTACTGCAACATCTCAAATTTTTTTAGAAAAACTCCCTCCCATTCTACTCTCTCTCTCTCTCTCTCTCTCTCTCTCTCTCTCTCTCTCTCTCTCTCGATTTACATTGTATCAAATTCTGAGAAAATTAAAAATAAGACGTCACATATAGTATCCAGACACAATACAAACAAATATCTACACACACACACACACATATATATATATATACATACATATATATACCTATGAAACAAATGGTATTTTTACTGTTATCAAAACTTCTTTCGTTTTGAAAAAATAAACAAAATCGTATCGAAGTAACGCATGACATAGATTTAATGTTTGTTATCCATCTCTCAGATATAATTTTGTATAATTTTTTAGAACGACGCATGTTTGGATGTCAGTGAAAAATACATTTGTTTTATATTATATATATATATATATATATATATATATATATATATATATATATATATATATATATATATATATATATATATATATATATATATATATATATATATATACATATACATATATATAATTATATATATATATACTATATATATATATATATATATATATATATATATATATATATATATATATATATATATATATATATATATATATATATATGAATATATTAGACAATGACATGACCACGTGTTCCATCTCTGTGGGTACTGCCTACAACGTGTGATTTCGTTATTTGATGCACATAAAACCAATTCTTATTTTTAATTTTTCAGAATTTGATTAAATGTCGAACATTTGAGAGAGAGAGAGAGAGAGAGAGAGAGAGAGAGAGAGAGAGAGAGAGAGAGAGAGAGAGAGAGAGACAAACGAACAGTAAATAACCTCCTCCTCGCACTTTCCAAATGCCTATAAACATGACGAAAAAGTTCCCTTTCCCGCCTTCGATGCCCGTTATGGGAACAGAAAAGAATCCATTTCAGATGTAACCAGCTCTTATGATCTTGTCACTCAACTCCTTTTAGCAAAACAGCCGGGGTTGGTGGCGGGGTTATCGGACGGGGATTTTGAAAACGCTTGAAAATGAATCGATAATGCACACGTAAGTTGGCGCTCTCTTTTCATTGCACGCGTAAACAAATAATGAATAAATAAAATCGACAGCACGAGCCTGGAGAAGCGTATTAAAAGCCAGGGGAGACGTATATGGCGTCAAATAAATGCATGGGTTGCGAGCGATTGCAATGCAGATTGCATGATGAGAGAGTCTGCAGGTGGTTGGTGCCCGGGGCCTGGACGGGTCTGGGACGGCTCGGTAGGAAGGATGGAGTCATTTATGTAAAGGTGGCAACTTGATCGTGTCAACTTGCACCTGCAATGCGAAGGAAATTGCATCTTTGTGGACTGGAGGAGTTTCATTCTTCAGAACTCGAGAAGTTATATTTAGAAATTTACTTCTACGATTTTTTTTTTTAACTTGACTGACTGTTTTTCGGAACGTTTTCGATACACCATGAAATATCCCCCACTGAGATTTATGGGATCTTAAGCCACGGCAATCATGTGTACGGGAAAAAAGTCTCAACTTGGACCTAACAGTGGCAGTAAATTTAATTTTCATGGCGTCACACAGCGCTGAAATATGAACTTGTATTGTCTGTTAAGCTAAGACAATACGCGGCAAAGAAAACGGACTCTTGCAAACTTCGTAATCAATCATTCACAGAATCAAGCCTCCTCGGAATGGTCAGATGCGCTTAACAGTGAGCAGACATTCCAGACAAATACTGCCATTCCCTTATTCTCAGTCTAGTAACTGAGAGAGAGAGAGAGAGAGAGAGAGAGAGAGAGAGAGAGAGAGAGAGAGAGAGAGAGAGAGAGAGATGACAAATGCCATCGATATCCCAAAAGATAGCACACATGACCCGTCACAACCAAAGAATACGCTGTGCTGCTTCGTACTATCCCGTAACTACTGTATCTCACCAGCATTACGTCGATACATAAACTGGCACTATTCTAAATGGCATTATTAATTATCATCATCATTATTAGGTAGCTAAACAAGACCAGTGATTTAACATTCATAACCCTGACAAGCCTGGCCGGAAGGATTTGTTGTTAATGAAGACGTTAGATATTCATTAAATAAATGACAACTCCATTTGTGCAATTTTTCTAGAGCTTCTGCCACACCACAGATGCACGACATTCTAGTTTTTCCTATCCCTAGCTCCTACAGGCATGCAGCATGCAGTTCATGCAATCTCACTATTACACCGTCTTCTCCCATCCCGTATAGATTCTCAGACCACCTCCACACACACACACTGATTATTGTTCCATCTCTAAAAAGCTCCATTTTCCGGGGTCATTATTCCATCCCTTTTCAGTCAATCCCAGACGTACATAATACCACCTCTGTTCTTGCCACTGAACAGCACCTCGACTCTGGAGTATGCCATAAAGTCTATCGCCTGTGCATTTTGCCTCTAAACTGGATTTTTAAAACTCGTATTCACCCTGTCTCCAAGCTTCTGTAATGATATCGATATTCGGTCCTATCATCACCATTCATACACAAATGTTCACTCAAGGACCCATTTGACTACAACCCTTGTAATCATTTTCAAATTAAAAAGATTTAATTCCATTTTCTTAAAGATGTGACTGTGTGCCATGATCTTCTAGGGAATTTAAAATAACATTCACTTCTGCAAACTGTGGTAACCCCTACTCAAGTGTGTAAAGTGGATGATCTTAAGAATTCTTTGACTCACATATCTGAGCATAACTTTGTAAGAGCAACGCTGCCTCTTCCAAACACGTATGCGTTCGTGTGTTCGTCAATCGTCATCATCGGAATGGACAGGACAAAACAGGAGCGTCTCGTTTTCTTTCTCTACAGGAACGCGATTTCAACCATACAATATTTCCGTCTGTTTCTCCCTAAGCATGGTTGTCTTAATGTATGTACAATCACCACTACTTGCATTGCCATGCAAGCATTCTAATCATGTACTCATAATGTTCCAACGAATCTTCTGTATCAAACTGTACGTGTGTTTCTGTTTGTGAAGACGCCAAATGTCTCTCAATTTCACATTTATTATGCTATTGCATTGTATCCATTAATCTGTCTTGAATCTCATGCAATTGGCCATATGTAGAATTTCCTGTATGTTTCATCACCGTATGTTAATCATGTCTCTTGATATCGCCATCTGTTTGTCTGCCGACAAACACAGATGTCTGAACCTTTTATCTGTTTTACCTGTCTGTGTGTAGACGCTACATTACCGCTCGCACGCGTCAATAACATCTTCGAAGATTCTGTACATTTTTTAGAAATCACTCCCTCCCCTATCATTCCATCCAACACAATCAACACCCAACAAATACACAAAACACATAGACACAAGAATTAGGACCGGACAAGGAATATGGCTTTAGATCACCACGAACTAGCATACTAGCTACCTGTGCCTACTACTCAATTCTTCTTTTTTCCATCTGCTGGCCTCTCCCACTAGCCAACACTCACTGCTATCGTACTTTTATCCTCATCTGATGGGTACCTTAGGGTTCAAAGAGGTTGCAACCTTGCCTGTTAAACCTTTCATTTCAAAATTCACTCCAACCAAAATCACTTTCATGTATCATAATAAAGTTTTCATTAACCTACCCATCTCACAGACTCATCATCAACATAGAGTTACGGGCTGCTCTAGAAGCAAGAGCCCGTGCTGGCACAAGGCCAGCTAAATCTAAAACAACAACAACAATGTACATTTATCTCAGTAAGGAACTACCAATAAACCAGTAAACACCCAGCCAGTATGTCGCTCATACCCCAGTCCTTACAACTTCGTATCAATTGCTCTAGTATGCATACAGCTGCTATAAAGAATCCAAACCTGTACCTTATCACCTTGCAGTTTCACGAAATATAGTCCAAAATAATCAATATATACATAACTGAAGGGAACTGGGAAAGGATCCATTCTAAATTCCCTGTAAGGAGACTGATTTAACCGAATGCTACGCTCCCTGTGCCTTTTACAGATGACACGATCTTTCAATGATCTTTGAGCAGCTGAAAAATAACGAGGTATCCAGAATTTCCAACTAAGTTCATTCAGAACTGAATAATAACCAGAATGCCTGAAGTCTCCATGAATAATTTTGATTATCATCTCAGCTAAAGGATTTTATTCAACAAAAAGATTGGGAAACAACCTCTTTGTTTACTTTTCTACCAGTCAAACTTGCTTTTGACTCTGAGTATTCAATCTTGATCTGGGTAAACATTCAGCTGTCTTTTCAGGTTAGTTATAGCCTTAAGGAGTCTAGAACTGGATGTAAACTAATCGAAAAGATTTGGAATTGTATTTTTTTTTCTTTGAATGTGATCATCCTAAGAGCTTCCACATTAAAGCCTGCATCATCAAATTCAATGGAAACGTTCAGCTTTCCAGCTTTTACTACAGCCTTCCACTCAGCAAAACACTGAGCAACCATAGCATGCATTTTAACCAGGTGAGAAAAACTGGAGAAACTAGATGCTCAGTAAATTGCATCATTCCTAAGGTCCTGTGCACAAAAATTTATAAAAGCATTCCCATCACATAAGTCGAAAGTTACCCTAGGATTAGGAGCTGCAACTCTTAAAATATACTGAATGACTACAGACTGGTTGATAAAGAGTTGAGGTCTCCAGAACTGACCGTCACAGTATTGAAAGTAAAATTAACCAGTAATATTTCACAAAACTGCCCTATTTCCTGTAGCCTATTAAGGCCAAATACAGAGGTTTTTCTGTATCTTATTAAGATTATGGGAATATTAACTGATCAAAGAAAGGGCTGCTAAACTATCTTAGTATAAATCCAAGGTTTTGATTACAATAGGGCAAGGTATTCAGAAGCACCTATTCCTTCATAAAAGTCACTTAATAGTACTACACATAAACAAATATCTTGTAAATCCAGATAAGGGACGACATTAATTTTAGACAGTGCTTATCGGCCTGTTTTTAGCCCCCACCAAAATAAAATTTGACCGATATCAATGCTCTCTCTCTCTCTCTCTCTCTCTCTCTCTCTCTCTCTCTCTCTCTCTATATATATATATATATATATATATATATATATATATATATATATATATATATATATAATTTCCAAGTGGATCTTGTCCTCATTAGGGTGAAATTTTCTTGAAAGCTTTATTGCCGCGAAAACATCAATATTTAAAAAAAAAAGAAATAATTTTATCGAAAAATCTTCGTCGGGAGAAAAGGATACCATGATGTTGATTTTTCTCTAAATTTATATTTCTTTCTTATTTTTAAATATTGATATTTTTGTGGCAATAAAGCTTTCAAGAATATTCCATATCATCTGCTGCAAGAAAGAATCATTGTCTCCAGCTCCTGAAAGGTCGAGAGAAATGCCAATCGCGCATGCGTATAGCGCCATAACTCGGTAGGTGCACTGACTCCAAGGGGTCCAGCGGCCACCTCCGAGATCCTGCAAGTCGTCTTGAAGCCTTTTGAGAAGCAAAGCAGGCGAAGTGTATGGTTAAAATGGACTGGATGACGAAGCAGATCGACTAAAAGAGATTTTCCAGAGGGAAAAGTAAATCAGGAGAATGGCAGATAACTTCAGTCTATAATTGTTTACTGATGAAAATATGGACTACTTCGCGGAGGAGTACCGTCGAGGTTCCTTCTTTCTGCGATTATGGATTTATTCAGCAAATCTACTGTTATATTGTCGCTTATGGACGCAAGGTCTTCATTCGAAATAAGGAAGGAAATAATCAAGAAGAGAGGAAGACAGTGGCATGGAGGAACTGAAGAATTTATGCGAAATAAAAGGAAGAGAACTTGAGGAGATATTGGATGACCAAAATTAAACCTTCATTTACCACTTGGAGCAGTTCTTCGCTCGAAATAAGAAATAAAGGGAATAAAGAAAATAGAGCACATCGGCATAGAGGTAAACTGAAGAATGTTGACGAAGAAAAAAGTAGAGAATCTGAAGTGTTACAGAATTACTTTTTGGAGAAGCAAGGTAAAATCGAAGGGATGATCAATATCGTCAAGTAAGAGGGACTCCCATAAGATTATAGAAGACGATTCGTTATAGAAACGAAACTGCTTATGTGTCAGAAAAAAACTCAAAGCAATGGTTAGCGCGATGTTAAAATGATCTAAAACCTTCGGGATTTTCCTTGAAGACATTTTGGAATCCTTCAGTCATCGGCTCCTGGAAGGACGAGAGACATGCCATTCGCGTATACGCCGAACTCCAGCCTTCAGGAACAATCTCCGAGATGCTTCAAATCGTCTTGAAGCCTTCACAGAGAGCAAGTGTCATATCTGAAAAGCTAGGTAAGAGAAAGCAAAGAGTATGGTGGAGGGACTTGGATATCAACGCAGATAGTTTAAAAGAAGATAAAGAAGCTAAAACAGAACTTCCTGAAGAAAACTGCATGAAGACAGTGGAAATAAAAATTCAGAAGAGGACGAGAAAACAAGAAGGCCCTCCTCAGGACGGAGTCCAAAAGCCCCCAAGGCTAGCCAGTGTCTGGAGGACAGCCTTGAAGGGAAGGGTCCGACCCAGAGGCTGCTTCCTCGGAGGAAGGCAGGTATCTGCCAGGCTGGGGAAGTGGGACTGGAGAGGGCCCAAGAACTTCAAGGATGAGGCCTAAAAGCCCTCAAGGTTAGCCAGTCTCTTGAGGGCAGCCTAGAAGGGAATGGTCCGAACCAGAGGCTGCTTCCTCGGAGGAAGGCAGGTATCCTGCCAGGCTGGGGAAGTGGGCCTGGAGAGGGCCCAAGAACTTCAAGGATGAGGCCTAAAAGCCCTCAAGGCTTAACATTCTCTTGAGGGTAGCTTTGAAGGGAAGGGTCCGAACCAGAGGCTGCTTCCTCGGAGGAAGGCAGGTACCCTGCCAGGTTGGGGAAATGGGCCTGGAGAGGGCCCAAAAACTTCAAGGATGAGGCCCA
This sequence comes from Macrobrachium rosenbergii, assembly GCF_040412425.1. NCBI lineage: Eukaryota > Metazoa > Arthropoda > Malacostraca > Decapoda > Palaemonidae > Macrobrachium > Macrobrachium rosenbergii. Next base: position 52,541,296 of record NC_089745.1, read on the forward strand.
AAAGTCCTCAAGGCTTAACATTCTCTTGAGGGCAGCCTTGAAGGGAAGGGTCCGAACCAGAGGCTGCTTCCCTGGAGGAAGGCAGGTATCTTGCCAGGCTGGGGAAGTGGGCCTGGAGAGGGCCCAAGAACTTCAGGGATGAGGCCTAAAAGAACCTCAAGGCTTAACATTCTCTTGAGGGCAGCCTTGAAGGGAAGGGTCCGAACCAGAGGCTGCTTCCCTGGAGGAAGGCAGGTATCCTGCCAGGCTGGGTGAAGTGGGCCTGGAGAGGGCCCAAGAACTTCAGGGATGAGGCCTAAAAGCCCCCAAGGCTTAAAATTCTCTTGAGGGCAGCCTTGAAGGGAAGGGTCCGAACCAGAGGCTGCTTCCTCAGAGGAAGGCAGGTATCCTGCCAGGCTGGGGAAGTGGGCCTGGAGAGGGCCCAAGAACTTCAGGGATGAGGCCTAAAAGCCCTCAAGGCTTAAAATTCTCTTGAGGGCAGCCTTGAAGGGAAGGGTCCGAACCAGAGGCTGCTTCCTTGGAGGAAGGCAGGTATCCTGCCAGGCTGGGGAAGTGGACCTGGAGAGGGCCCAAGAACTTCAGGGATGAGGCCTAAAAGCCCCCAAGGCTTAAAATTCTCTTGAGGGCAGCCTTGAAGGGAAGGGTCCGAACCAGAGGCTGCTTCCTCGGAGGAAGGCAGGTATCCTGCCAGGCTGGGTGAAGTGGGCCTGGAGAGGGCCCAAGAACTTCAGGGATGAGACCTAAAAGCCCTCAAGGCTTAACATTCTCTTGAGGGCAGCCTTGAAGGGAAGGGTCCGAACCAGAGGCTGCTTCCTCGGAGGAAGGCAGGTATCCTGCTAGGCTGGGGAAGTGGGCCTGGAGAGGGCCCAAGAACTTCAGGGATGAGGGCTAAAAGCCCTCAAGGCTTAAAATTCTCTTGAGGACAGCCTTGAAGGGAAGGGTCCGAACCAGAGGCTGCTTCCTCGGAGGAAGGCAGGTATCCTGCCAGGCTGGGGAAGTGGGCCTGGAGAGGGCCCAAGAACTTCAGGGATGAGGCCTAAAAGCCCCCAAGGCTTAAAATTCTCTTGAGGGCAGCCTTGAAGGGAAGGGTCCGAACCAGAGGCTGCTTCCTCGGAGGAAGGCAGGTATCCTGCCAGGCTGGGGAAGCGGGCCTGGAGAGGGCCCAAGAACTTCAAGGATGAGGCCCAAAAGCCCTGAAGGTTAGCCAGTCTCCTGAGGGCAGCCTTGAAGGGAAGGGTCCGACCCAGAGGCTGCTTCCTCGGTGGAAGGCAAGTATTCTGCCAGGCTGGGGAAGTGGGCCTGGTGAGGGCCCCAAGGGTGAAGGTCAAAGGCTCCTTAGGGAGGCCAGTTCTTTGAAGAGGAGTGTCCTCTCCAGAAGGGGAAGGCAGGATTCCTTAGAAGATCTGATAAGAAAATCATTGCAGCTTGATTTCCCATTAACAGAATGCTCTTTATTACTCTATTTCTGTTTTCCAGATGATTAAAATATTTCTTTAATTTTTGTTTTATACTCTGCATCACTTGGTTTGTATCAAAATTCTCCCATGCCAAGAATTCATTCAGGAGAAAGTGTATTTTATATTATTGCCATCAGTCTCTGTGTAGCACTTTGCGTTGGTTCTGCCTCAACCCTGGGAACTTGAGAAATCGTTTCATCTCAGACTTCACGGATAAAGAGGGTAATAATCGTCTTTCCTGGGATCTCGGAGTGGATGTTTTGAAGTTCGTTGAAGAGCCTGGTTTTCTTGGAAATTTATAGCGTATCTTCAATCCATTTTTACCATTATATTAACTTCTTGGACATTTTGTTTTTTATTCCCTTAAGGCCACATTATTTATGAACGGCGATGATGACCATAGGTATTGCAACGTTGATTTGCATGAGAAGTCCTTAAGACGAAGGACCCAGTTCACGACTGGCAGCTGCGTTTAAACGGCGAGTCCTTCAACTGCCCTCCTTCCCAGCTCAGCGGAGTGGCGCCTCTCGCGAGTATATATAATAATTTCCAAGTGCATCTTTCTAGTCTGGATCTTTCTTGTCCCCCCTGGGGCGACAGTAGGGAATCTGGGAATTCCGAAGGCTTCTGGGAATTCCAGATTGTTCTGGGGCATCCGGAGGCTTCAAGACAATCTTCAGGCCCTGTAGCCTTTGGATTTCTTGCACAATACAAAGAACAGGGTTTTATGGAGAAGAAATCGGAGGCGAAAGGCTTCGAAGATTTCTCTGGGGGAAGCCCACGTTCTTGGGGATGACTTCCGGAGGGGGCTTCTGAAGGCTTCATGACAATCTCCAGGCTCTAAGGCCTTTGAATTGTTTTATGGAGAAGGAATGGGATTTGGTCCTTCCTGGAGACGAAAGGCTTTGAAGATTACTTCATTGGAAACGGATCCGACAGGAGCTGAAGACGGCTTCACAGGGTCCTGGAGTCTTTAAGAATTTAAAAATACGTTATAATCCAATGGACGTTTCTCCAAGAATGCTTCAGGAGCTGAAGACTGCTTCAAAGGATCCTGGAGTCGTGAAGACGTCTTCAGGAATACATTTTAATCCAGTTATTTAACGACTTTATTTTCAGTTCGTCATTGTGATATACATCGTGTAAGCTTGCTCCTCTGCTCTTATTAAGGGCAGACAAAAATTAAGGTATTGAGGAAAGAGAGGAAAAATTAAACCGTGATCGTGAAAGAAAGAGGCAAAGGCGTGCCAATGAAACTGTAAGAGACCTCGTCGCACCGATCGCGGTCTCTTTCGAGCACATGTGTGTGTGCGTGCGTCATACCTTCGGAGGGACCCAGACAGAGAGGAAAACAAGAGCATCCCGTTTTCTCTCTCTCAAGGAACGCAACTTCTACCATACAATATTTCCGTCTGTTTCTCCCTAACCATTGTCTCGATTTATGTACAATCACCACTACTTGCATTGCCATGCAAGCATTCTAATCATGTACTCATAATTTTCCACCAAATCTTCTGTACCAAACTGTATGTATGTTTCTGTTTATGAAGACGCCAAGCGTCTCGCCATTTCACATATATTAGGCTATGCTATTGCATAACTTCCCCCCCCCACCCCCCAACAAGGCATCGATGCGGAAATCGTCTTGCTGACAATTGGAATGGGCGCGAAGGGCTTGGGCTTGGGGCGGGTAGGAGGCTGAAGGGCGGCGCCGGCCGGCAGGAACTCGAAGACGGTAGCGGGTTGAAGGATGACGTTGGCTGGTCCTTCGTTGGTCAGGTCGTCTGGTACGAGTTCGGGGGCGGCGGCAGGCTGCCTGGAGGAGGCGTCCAGGGTTCCTGTGGTGGGGTGGGTCATCTCGGAGGGTCGGACATCTACTGAGAGCTCGGGAACGGCGGAAAGCAGCGAGGCGGCGAAGGGTCCGTTGGCACGTGGGTCGTCATCTTGGGTCGGCAGTCTGCCATCGGCTCCTTCGTGTCACTCCGGGGTCACCAGTGTAAGGATGGGATTAAGTGACATACTGGCTGGGTGTTGACTGGTTTATTGGTGGTTCCTTACTGAATGAATGTACATGTTGTTGTTTTAGATTTAGCTGGCCTTGGGCCAGCACGGGCTCTTGCTCCTAGAGCAGCCCGTAAATGAATGTACAGAATCTTCGAAGTTGTTATTGGCTGGTGCGAGCCGCAAAGTAGCATCTACACACAAACAGAGCAAAACAGAGGTTATGATTCGGACATCTGTTTGTCGGCATACAAACAGATGGCGATTGTGAGAGACATAATAAACGTACAGTGATAAAAAAATATACCAACGGAAAAGCCAGGAAATTCCACATATGGACAGTCGCATGAGATTCGAGACAGATTAATGAATACAGTGCAGTAGCATAATACATGTGAAATGGCGAGATGTTTGGCGTCTTCACAAACAGAAACATACATACAGTTTGATACAGAAGATTCGGTGGAACATTATGAGTGCATGATTAGAATGCTTGCATGACAATGCAAATAGTGGTGATTGTACATAAATCGAGACAAAAATGGTTAGTGAGAAACAGACGGAAATATTGTATGGTAGAAGTTGCGTTCCTTGAGAGAGAGAAAACGGGATGCTCCTGTTTTTCTCTCTGTCTGGGTCCCTCCGAAGGTATGACGCACGTACACACACGTGTGCTCGAAAGAGACCGCGATCGGCGCGACGAGGTCTCTTACAAAACATCCGAAGAAAAGTCCTTAAGATTGCAAGAGCAACGCGTTAGAGATCAACGTCGTCTCTTGCAAGAAACTGACAGTCACCACTCGTACAGATTAGCTGAACAACGCGACAGAGATCATCGTCGTCTATCAAATGCGCTGGGACGAAGGACCCAGTTCACGACTGGCAGCCGCATTTAAACAGGGAGTTCTTAAACTGCCCTCCTGACAAAACAACCAGAGCACGTGGTTTTTGTTTTCAGCATAGTTCACTTAAGAGATTTTATGTTATTGTAAACCTTATTGTAATTTGTTATTTTTGCACAACTTAAAATCCATGAAAACTATTCATTGTGCTTTATTCATTGTATTGTACTGAAATGACTTGTCAATGTTACGCTACAGTTCCGTCCGCATAATGTCATAAAACAACAGAACGCAAAGACCATGTAGTACACTTTATACATACACACACACACACACACACATATATATATATGTATATATTTATGTATTTATACACACACACACACACATATATATATATATATATATATATATATATATATATATATATATATATATATATATATATATATATATATATATATATATTTATATGAAGATATCACTGTCTTTTGTCTAAGGTTATATACCAGGTCATTATTGCATTTCCTGACTGAAGTGAACTTAGCCTTTTAATGGTCAATGAACAGGGGGGGAAGTTATCTCTACATATTATTATATCCTTATCCTTGGATTTACCATGAAAAAATATTAGATAACAATGAATATTAACAAATGAAACCAAATACAAGCAGTGAATGGATTCCTTTGTGTAAATAACATCATTGTTCCTCCGGCAAACATAAATGAGTCCTCCTGCGCTATATCATCAGAGATTCACTCTAATTTCCTTCCCGTCCGACCGAGGCTGACTCCTACTGCCTCGTGCCAGCTCGTAAGAACAGCAAGTCTTTTCTGCAGGGGCGTTCCCCGGGGGCACAGTCCCATTTGGGGCCCCTCTTATGGGGTGGGAGGCGAGCGAAGCAAGCCAAAGCAGCTGGGGTTCGAGGGGGTGGCGCTGTAAGCCCCGGGATAATTTTTAGAATGTGAACAATTGTAGGATCATTTTAAAGGCACTTGTAAATGCAAATTTCAGAAATTTTATTTCTTAAATTTCGCATTTTGGGGGACCCCTCACTTTGGGGTCCGGGGGGCGATTTCAAACAGCCCGCCTCCCGCCCGCACCCTCAGGAACGCCACTGCTTTTCTGTAGTCTTTCGTTTGCTTTTTCCAAGTGTTCCTTCGTCATCTGGATGTTCTTGAAGTGAGGAGCAACGTTTCATTCTTCGCCTGCAGATTTTGCAGCTCACCCTTCAAAAGAATATTCTTCTCCTCAATGCCATATTGGCCAGCCTCGCCACCTCTTCTAGGCAGTGGTCTTTCGGTTGTAGTAAATTATCCTGCTGACTAAACTTCATTTCTTTCTCTTGTAGCTGACATTGGAGGGAGCCATCTTCTCTCGACAGCTTTCCAACTTGCTCCTGCAGTCCTCGAGCGTTGAAGTGGAGGTTTTCCTTCTCGGTCTTACAGTGGGTGAGTTCGCTCTCTGGTCCTCGGATTCGTTTAGTCATCTGCGTCCTTTCTTCTCCATCTCACGCAGTTCCGTCTCCAGCTGACCTGGTGCTTCCTCTTGTTGACGAAGTTGACAACTGAGCTATGCCAACTGAGCAGTCAAGCTCATTACTCTGTTGTCCAGGGTATCACTTAGCTCTTGAACAGCGGCAGTGTTCTAAGTCAGTCGCTTATTTTCTGCTTTCATCCTTGTTATCTCATCTTCCAGCATATTTCGTGCATTTTCCTGATCCTCCATCTCCTTCTGCATCAGCTGCTTTTAGTTCTCGAGCAAAAGGATCTTGTCCTGTAAAACTTGCTACTCCATTTTCTGCTTGATAAACCGTCCTGTGTACGACTGCATCTCCTCCTTTCTGTTTCCAGTTCCTTTCTCTGCATTCCTTTCTATTTTCTTGAAGAGCATTTTCCAGATCATGAACTCTCTTGGTTTAGTTGACATTCAGCAGCGTCAGATTCTTCCTCTCTTCTCTTTCGAGACGACCTTCTCCCTGCTATGCTTGAATTTTCTGCCTCTCAATATTGTCCAGTATGTTGCCTGTTACAGCACTAGCCAATCCAAAAACAGCAACCGGAAGCAAATTCTTGATTCCAAAGGCGGGTTCCAGACCTGGGTCCATTTTGACTGATTCTGCTGAGGTTCCACTTCACAAAAGCGCACCAAAAAGTGCTGCTGGGCCGAGGCAAAGCAAAAGAAGTTGTAGATCCATTTCGGAGTCAATACCGACAGAACCCTCTTCAGCTTATATTCACCTCTCTCTCACATTTTTCCTTCCGTGTTTTTCCCTAGAGAATTTCTAAAATTTTTCCAAACACATAAAAATGTAAAAAAAAAACCGTCGTTATGGCTTTCACATCATTAAACATAACTCTTAATCCCGACCATCTTTATCACTTGCAAACCATCAGAATCACTCTTACGGGTTGCTCTATGAGCAAGAGCCCGTGCTGGCATAAAGCCAGCTTATTTTCAAACAACAACGTGTAGACACCGCACACCTGTCTCAGACCCACCATTGTAGTATCAAACGTTTTACTCTCTCTCTAAATGATAGAGTGAAAAGTTTGTATGTATGTATGTATATATATATGTGTGTTTGTATGCAGATATGCATATACATACACACACAAAAACACATTATATATAATATATATTATATATAATATATATATATATATATATATATATATATATATATATATATATATATATATATATATATATATATATATATATATATATATATATATATATATATATATATATTTATATTTCAGTCGAAGAAATCGAGGAAGTACTGTTTGCTTCTGATTCAGAATCTGATTATGATATAGATGATCCTGATCGGGTGGAGAGTGAGGATGATGATGCTAATGACGACGACGATACCCCTACAACAGACTCCTGGTTGATGTTGCTGTGCCATACAAATGGATTGAAGCTGAATTAAATGATGATAACCCCGTACAGGTGGATAATACAATAATTTAAACAGACTCATAAGGTAATTAGATTTGAAAACTTGACTCCTGTGAATGCTTTGCTAAATTATTTCCCTAGAAAATAGATGATCACGTAGCAAAAGAATCAAATAAATATTTCTATTTTACGATAGCTAAGACGCAGCCTTTTCCTGCGAGACTAAGGTATCACCAGTGGACAGATTTAACCTCCATGGATATACAAGCATTTGATGCAGTTGAATTGGGGTTAGTTCACAAACTTACCAATGAAATTTATCTGAAGAAAAATAGCATCATATTAGATAAGCCAGATTTCAGAGCAGTATTCGCAAGGGACAGATATCAGATTGATGGTGCAGAGAAATGATGGTTAGCATTACTAATAAAGATATCTATATTATTTTGTCCATATTTTGAAGTATAGCACTTACACAGAATGTACAAGAAGTGTTGCAAATATGGAACATGAATATACCTTAAACTGATAGTGAACTAAAAGGATTACTTGTGCCACTAATAAAAAATCTCAGAATCCAACGAATTTTCATTTTTTTTTTTTTACTTTTCCACCTTTTAATATTTTTATACATAATGCGTTACTTGCAAGCTAAAATAAAGGTCAATCCTGACAATATAAGCTTAAAGATGTTGTAATTTTTTTTTTATTAATCTGGAAGCATTTCCAAATGTGCTGAAAATGAAAGTCAAAATATAATCCGCAGCGAAGGGGTTAAAGAGATTCTGTTTCTACATTGCATAACTTCGGGTGTTCTAGGGTTGTATCTACGGTTCCTTAAACAAACTGCCTATTTGACTATAAAGATCTTTTATACCTTTGTATTCAGTTTTTATTCCAGCATATTCATCTATCAAGTTCACTTGTCCGTTATACATGATTAAACTCCGTGTACTGACCGTGTTAATTAGTAGAGCCTCGGTGGCTCAGTCGGTTACAGCAGCAGCTTCGGACTTCGTAGAGGTCTGTGGCGCGGGTTCAAACCCGCAGCCGGCTGATTAAGAGAGGCAGATACTTTGCTATCCGTGTAGACATCCCGGGATTATATATGTAATCAACGGATAGGTTTGCTTAAAAAAAAGCAAATGGATGTTACAGACTAAATACACACACAAAACAAAGCCACTACAACACCTTCTAAAAAACATAACAAACATCTCACACGTCTCGAACTCTCGCCATACCCGCGCAATAACTTCTCGCTGCTGGGAAGAAAGGGCGTTGGGTCGGGTATGATACATGAAACATACGTATCGGGGTCTAAGCGATGTCAGGCAGGGCAGCCGATCGAGACCACAGGTCTACCCCAAAGCCAAATCAAAAAGTCCTTCAAAAGAAGGCATCGTGCGTACCCCATACAAAAATGGAAATAAAAGCACGTTAAAAGAAAAAGAAGAAGAAGAAGACTGACCGTGTTAATTAGTATCAGTCAAAGCTTGCATTTGTATAACTTGTAGATACATGACAATTATCTTCAACTTTTTTTGTTCATTTTGAAGTTTTCCTGAAATGATAATGTTACATTTCAGAATTTTACTCTACAGATACTTTTGTTTCCTAAGTATTCCCATTTTAGTTCAAGAAAAAGTATATTCGAAGTTAGCGCACTTTAACCCCGAAAATTTCGCTGCAAGACCAATTAAAGTGAGAATTGCAACAACAACAAAAAAAAGGTTTTACCACAGAGTTAACCAATAAAGGTGAACTTAGCAATACAGAAATTAAATGTAGGGAACAATTGGAAAAAATTAATCAATCATCCGAAGAGCCATTAGCGCACTATTTGCTAGAATGCCCAAAAGCCACGCAGTTAAGATAAAACTACGCGGATAACGATAGAACAGCAACGAAACTATAGAAGCACATTCTCGAAAACATTCAGGATTTAACTTGTTGTCTGTGTTCCTACCCGCCACCAAGGTAGGATATAAGCAAAAGACTCGACTATCGCTTATGGGAACGATCGGGACTTCGCTGGATATTCCATGATAAGAAATACTGTCATATGCTCTGAAGCAACTGTTGAATCTTTATCTCTAACCACTTTTTCTTTCAGAAACTTCACACTTCACACCCTAAGAAAAATCCAGCCCCATTCCCTTTACCTTTTTTCCACATAAAAATTTTCTTTCCCCACCCCTTCTCATTCTCTTTCTTTTCCCCTTCTGTTCTACGACTAAAAATTTTTCTTTCCTCCATCGATCTCTTCCACTTACCGATCGACGCTTATTTGCTAGAGAGTAAATGAAATGCGGCGTAATGGCTCCGCAGATTATTATTATTATTTTTTTTTTTTCTCCTACATATTTTATTTTTCCTCACCAGCTATCTCCGACTCGCCAGTACTCGCTATTATCGTTCTTTCTTTCTCTCCTACTAATGGGCACCTTAGGATTCAAAGAGGTTTGCAACCTCGCCTGTTAATTCTATTATTTCACTAGCATGACCAAAGATCACAACAAAGATGCTCATGTTCACATCCTATAATTCACCCTCTACTCAAAACATGACTTATAGGCTGCTCTATGAGCAAGAAACCGCGCTGGCATAAAGCCAGCTCAGTCAAAAACAACAACAACAACATCATTTGTAATTCATTCCTGAAGACGTCGCCGATGAGAGAGGGAGCAGTACGTCGACTAGAAAAAGTAAATAGAATAAATCTTGACTGCCAGGCAATGGTGATAAGACTGCCTTAGCTTATCAGTTCATGCAGGCTTCCCTGATGGGAAAATTCCGCTTGCAGTAGTTCCAGAATTCTGGGAGGAAATCATGAACAGTATCAAGAGTGACCCCAAGAGAGTGTAACTTCTTTGAGGACTCACTTACTACTGAGCATCAGCATAGAGATGATATCCATGATTCCTAAGAGGAATTCAGGTGTCCTGGAAATGGAAACCATTATGATATGTAAAATTTCTCATCTTTTAAACTACAGGTTTGAAAGGCTGCACAGTCTGCCCATGCAGAGATAGGATTCTTCCCAAAAATCCTAGTCTTGGGAACAGTATAATAAAAATCCTAAGTCCAAAAAGAAGTTGAATCGGTTGTCTAGATCCACTGTTGAAATCAGAATGGATAATAAGAGGCAGCCTGCTTACTCCCACAGCTCCGACTGGTAACAGTTGAGACCAGGTCGGACAACAAAACCTCAAACCAGAATGTAGTATGGGTACCAATATCTGCCCCTGAGAATGATACTGATAACCCTTGGCGAGACACCTCAGTGTACATCCTTTCACCAGATGGAAAATACCTCATTAATGAAAGGAAAACTGATTGAAGCTGAGCATAAAGAACTTTGGGACAGAGTGGCCTTTCCCAATACTGAGTGGCATTTGGTCTCTCCATCAGTAGGAATTCAGAAGCCGTTGAAGGAGACGCTTATCCTGCCTAATAATATAGCAATGAAAGCCAAATAGAAGCAACAATATTAATGAAAGCCACAGTAGCAACTTTTCTCCTGTTTAATGAAAAATATAGTACAACAACAATTTTACAGAACCATAACCTCTCTAGGAGGCATCAGCTTTCTGTCTTTTCACTTTTGAAACAATCAGTCATGTGCAGACAGAAATTCAGAATTTTGTGCTGACTGGGAAACGAGAGTTTATGGCAGAAATAAAGCCATTTGTCTCCACTATCCCAGTACCTGATAGTGCTACAGAGGAATGAGCAACATTTTTCCTCCCTTCTGAGGGGAAAAAGCTCCCATTGGACATGGATACCCAGCAATTTGGGACCTCTGCGAGAAAAATCTCAGGAGAGCCATGACTGAATTTTATGCTAGGCTCCACCTAATTAAAGAGCTTCCAGTGTCTTCCAGAACAATGTTCACTGCAGTAGCCAAAACACTTATGTGAACCCTATTGGGAGCACTCTATGACTTTCTGGAGTGTCGCATTGAGGCTTGAAAGGAGGCAACAGTGGGTTCGAATATTTCGCTCCCCAGTGTAACCTCCCTACAGCTTTCTTCCCCTATCTGTTGGGGGACTTTTTGAGTCTGTTGTCACACAACTCCATGAATGAGCCTGACAAAAGAATTGCACAATATATATTGTTCTTGAAAAAGGGGAATTTGGGAAACAATACCCTTGAGAGTTTCCTCTTTCTTAACCCAAGAAAGCTGCTGTGAATCAGAGCTGTACAAGCCTACAGTAACTACTAAAGGACCTCTCCAACAACAGAAGAAAGGACAACAATAGCATCAGCATCCTTGTCAAAGCAAACAAGACACTCCTACCAAGGGAAAGAAAAATCAACTCCTGGACTGCGTATTACAAGGAAAGGAAGAGGTAGAGCCCCATAAGACTTGCATGGTTGGGGTTGTCTTCTACAGCATAACATGCAGTAGAAGTCCTCCTCTTGGGGGACATAGTATAATTCACAATGGGCTAGGGTAGAGATGATCTCAGCCTTTGAGGACTCATAGCAGCTACCAAAAATAGGTTTTCCTAAATCAAAACCTGTTATGTATATATATATATATATATATATATATATATATATATATATATGTGTGTGTGTGTGTGTGTGTGTGTGTGTGTGTGTGTGTGTGTGTGTGTGTGTGTGTGTGTGTGTGTGTACTTATGCTTGACGGTGGGGAGAAAGAACACTTAGGAAAAGGATGTAGCTAATCTGACTGTATCACCTCCAAGAGTGAAAACAATAAGAAGGAACAGGGACTGAAGGCCCTACTTTAGAGGAATTCTAGAGACAAACTATTAGGGTAACTAAATTACATGTATTTACAATACAAAATCAGAAGACAGGGAGGGATAAGGCAGGTCACTGGGGTCCTGCTGCAGTATATAAAATTGATATTAGACGTTAAATGGGTCCTGGGAATTGCACTTCAATGGCACGGTTCATAACATTGCAACTGGGATTTCCTTGGTGCAACCAACAAGCATACAGTCGTGGCAGCTGGGTCCACAGCAGCAAGCACTCTTTTCTGCATTAGTGAAAGGCATACGATCACTGGATGAATTAATGGTAATAGCAAGGCTAAAAGGCTAACGCTGATGGCGACAGAAATCCTCTTTTCATAAAACACTACTGAATAAACTTACGACACGAGTTTTATATGATAAGCCAGGTCTAAATAAAAATTGCACTTTGAAACGGAAACGTTTAGGAGAAAAAAAAGGTTAAGTGACTGGACAACCTCAATTCCTTACTGTACCTTAATTCTGAAGAGATGGCTCCTGTAGTCGTACCAATGGAGGGACAGGGAGGGATTGGCACTGGGTTTAAGATCCTAGGACTAAGTCATTCAGCCACGGATGGATGCTAGCTCTGGAGTGGGCAGTCAAAGAGATGTGACTTGTTTCATGGCGTTCTGGTCTCTCCCTGAATTCATGCAATGGAGGGCTATTTATCAGTTCCCAGGATTACCGGATTTTGATAACAGAAGCATTCAAGGTACATCCAACTTTCTCTTTGGGCGAATGCCAGGCGATTAATCTGTCCGACTTCCTCTTTTGTCAAAGGCTGTCTGGTTAATCTGTGCCTCAAGCCATACAGAAGGCATGGATGCCTTAATCAGTGTCGTGGGCCATTCAGATGGTTAGCGTCTCCCCCAAATTCGGGTCAGTACATGGAATAAGAAGCTTATCGCAGTTACAGAGCTCAAGAGAGGATTAAAAGCAACAAAGGAAGTCCGAATGAGATTGGAGGAACAAATGTTCATGACCGACTGTCAGCGTGATGGCAAAAGAACTTAATAAACAGAAGGTTATTAAGTTTGTTTATTATGAACTTTTTCTTCATTCTTGAAAGGTGAGTTGCCTTGAGAGAGGTAACTCTCATAGCAATATATATATATATATATATATATATATATATATATATATATATATATATATATATATATATTGAAACTGAATGGTATCTAGCACAGTTATTTATTAAAAAGAATTACAAGCTCTCCAGGACTAACAGTCCTCATTGTCAAGTATCCATGGAATGACGGGACACATAGTCCAGCTGTATTTATATCTGTGTGGGGGGAGTGGATTAAAGTCCTTGTTCCTGTTATTATCCTTCTTCTCCTGTGTGGCCCGCCCTCGTGGCCTTGGCCTCTAACTGCTGGCTGCTCCTTCCAGGTGGTTCCTTGTTTTATACTTTTTTCTATGGCAGAGTATATGATTTTTCTAGATAGACTGTCCTCAAATCCGTCTCCAGAGTTGCCTGCCATTACATTGTTAGCGCATGTAATGAAGGCATTCTGTACAACCAGTCTGGCCGTTTTGTTTGTGTTTCTGTACAAAGAATTCATATTTTCCCAATCTGTTTTATGGTCTTTTTCCCGACAGTGCTTGATGACTGCCGACGTCTGATTATAGTACTTTATGTTTTGTATGTGTTGCTTGCTTCGTTCTTTGCAAGATTTGCCGCTTTCGCCGAATTGGTGTGTGTCTTCTTCCTGTGTACGTTAAATTTTAAACTTTCCCCTACTTGATTATTTATAATGGAGAAAGGGAAGAATTACACAAGTTCCTAAAAAACAAATAAACTAAATGAACAAATCAAGTTCACAATAGAAGAAGAGAAGGAGGGAGAAATCCCTTTCTTGGACGTACTGGTAAAGAAGGAAGGGGAAAGTTTAAAATTTAGGCTACACAGGAAGAAGACACACACCAATTCATACATACATTATGTTCTCCAGTCATAGAGAAAGAAATTAAAATGGGAGTAATAAACACGGTTGGCCATCAGGGCTTATGGGATTTGCAGTCCCGAATTCCTGGATGAAGAGCTGGCATACCTGAGGGAGATTTTTAGATTAGGAAACCCTAAGTACTGGTGGGAGCAGGCACACATTAAGGCAAGAAAAAACTAATTTGGGGAGAAGGAAGGGATAAAAATGGAACATTTTAAAGGGCAAATAATAATTACAGTCCCGGACAACAACACTGTTTCACCAATCAACAGGAAGCTAGATAATTTTAAACTGATAAGCAGTTACAAAAACACCATTAGGAATAAAATAGAAACAATAAGTTGGTATAAGGGAAAGAGGTAAAAGGAGGGTTATATAATGGCAGCGTGTCTTGCAGAGGTGGTGAGCGTTACTTCGGCGAAAGCGGCAAATCTTGCAAAGAACGAAGCAAGCAACAAATACAAAACATAAAGTACTGTAATCAGACGTCGGCAGTCATCAAGCACTGCTGGGAAAAAGACCATAAAATAGATTGGGAAAATATGAATTTTTTGTACAGGAACACAAACAAAACGGCCAGACTGATTGTACAGAATGCCTTCGTTACATGCTCTAACAATGTATTGGCAGGCAACTCTGGAGATGGATTTGAGGACAGCCTATCTAGAAAAATCATATGCTCTACAACAGAAAAGAAAAGTATAAACACAAGGAACTACCTGGAAGGAGCAGCCAGCAGAGAGAGGCCAAGGCCACGAGGGTGGGCCACACAGAAGGATAATAACAGGAACAAGGACTTTAATCCACTCCCCCCACACAGATATAAATACAGCTGGACTACATGTCCGGTCATTCCATGGATACTTGACAATGAGGACTGTTAGTCCTGGAGAACTTGTAATTTTTTTGAATAAATAACACAGCTACATACCATACAGTTTCTATGAGGTCCTGTTAGTAATTGTATTAATGCACAGGACAATTGTGTAAGTGATAAAGTTAGCATAATATATATATATATATATATATATATATATATATATATATATATATATATATATATATATATATATATATACAGATGCACATACAGTACAGGCACAGACACATACAGTACACACACACACACACACACACACACACACATATATATCTAATATAAGGAGCCCATAAAAATGCCAAAATGTAGAAAGTAAATGCTATATTTCAGAGACCAACTGTCTCTCTCTTCAGGCAAGTAATCTTGCTTGAAGAGAGAGACAGCTGGTCTCTGAAATATAGCATTTACATTCTGCATTTTTATGGGCCCCTTATATTTGATGGAATTCTGTTTTAACAAAAAAACTGATATATATATATATATATATATATATATATATATATATATATATATATATATATATATATATATTATGTGTGGGGCTTGGCTGATGAGTTTATTAATTAATTAACGTAATTTATGAGGTCCTGAGTTGCCAATGACACACGTAACCTGTCCTTTAAGGCTAAAAGTTAACCTCAAAGACAGACAATTACTTGATTAAATAAGGTTGCTAGTCAGGGAAAAAAACAATACGGGGCATAAAGGGTTACTCTGCAACACATGGATTACAACAAAACTCCCCTTACTTCCCAATTGGTTCCAACAAAGAAAGAATGTGCGGTTAGTGAGGAAATTACATGAACTATCGCCCACGTTGGACACAGTCAATTTTCCCTTGCTTCAAGTGAAGTTATAACACAATGGAGGTCTATGTTGGTAGATAAAGCACACAGTTTCGTATTAGTGAGGGCTAATTTTCTTCCGAACAATGGGATCGAGACACAAGGCTGCTTGAATGCTGAAAATTACTTACTTAACCTTCACTAATCCCTATTTATTGCACGGGAATAATTTACACAGTTGCTAAGCAATATTAATTATTCTTACACTAGACTTCATAAAAGTAAACTGGTTATACCATATTATCTTAGATGGTGGCAAAATATAGGGAGAGAAATATTAGCAAACAGCAGATACTCAGCAATTTCTGACTTACTGTTATGTGGTTTGCTTGCGCAATGCAACTGACGATATGGTTTCTGGAAAATACACGGTAATGTTGTTCACTAATGAAAAGACAAGGCGGGGGGGGGGACAAAGGACACAGTTTTGCCTAAGCACGACGTGCATTCTCGGTCATGATGGTACTCTCTCTGACTTGGATCAGGTCTCAGGGCAGGTCAGCTACTGTAGCGTTGGGCTGTGTTTACGCCCTCGTCCATCGCCCCAGGCAGTCTGAAAAATTGACAGAGACATCGCCAAATGCATAGGACAAAGCAAAAGGAAGCTTAGACCAACGTTACTAGAGGTTACTTGGTGAAACCCTTCCTATGGTGTCAGGCCCCTAGTGCTAACTAGAGATGTTACTTTTTTTAAATACACCCAGCCTATCTCTGCCTGCTGAGCTTCCTGTCTTTGTTAGAATGATATTTTTTTTACTAAATAATGCAGAAAGGGCAAACAGCAGAATATTTTTATAAATATATAAATATATATATATATATATATATATATATATATATATATATATATATATATATATATATATATATATATATATATATATATATATATATATATATATATATATATATATATATATATATATATATATATATATATATATATATATATATATATATATATATATATATATATATATATATATATATATATAATATATAGGGTTATGACGGGCTCAGCTTACGAAGTTCCGAGCTTATGACGCTCTTCAAATATATTCATCAGGTTTACGACGACGCCGATCTGTCAGAAGAAATATGGCTCCACAGAATGGTCAAAATTTAGAGGTTTTTTGATGAAAAACTCAATAAAAATGCAACTTACATCGTTTACAAGACACCCAAAGGATTAAACGTAATTTTTCTTACAGATTTCAACGATATTTCAGGTTATGACGATTTTCGGCTTATGGCACGGCGTTGGAACGGTACCCCCGTCGTAAACTGCCTGTATATATATTTCTAGACAAATACTACCATTCACTTATTCTCAGGCTGATACCCCGCCCCCTGCTATCAGTGCAAAATCATTCAGAAGGTATAACATTAAGGGGATATGGTGATTCACAGTTAAAATTATGAGAGAGAGAATGATTCTTACCAAGGTACTGGACAAGACAAAGGCTGGCATACTGAGCTTTACCAATGTGATGCTCTAATTTTCTAAACTACTAGAATTCTTACCTATTCTTACTGAAATTAGTGCTAAAGAAAATCTATAATGAAGGATACTACATTGTTCTATTAGTACAATATAATCCTTGGACGTGTCAACACTTACATCCAATAAGGGAACAGAATATAGAGTTTAGGCCAAAGGCCAAGCACTGTGACCTATGAGGTCATTTAGCACTGAAAGGGAAACTGAGAGTAGGTAGGTTTGAAAGGTGTAACAGGAGGAAAACTTTGCAGATGCACTATGAAACAACTGTTAAGAGAGGAAGGATAGCCAGGTGGAAGAATGATAATATGAATGGAGGTACAGTAAAAGGAATGAAAGGGTTTGCAACTAGGGATTGAAGGGACACTGCAAAGAACCTTTGGTAATACCTACAGCACTCCCAGTGAGGTGCACTGACAGCACTACCCTCCTACGGTGCATCCGATATAATTTTGCTAGGAACATATATTTCCACTTTCTCCTAACTTGACTACTTACTATTGCTGTTTTCCACTTGCTTTCCAAGTTACTGATGTGTGAGAATGTCCCATGCTGCATTGTGGTGTATGTGAGTTCATGCCATAGAATCATGTCTCCAAGTTCCTGTAATAGTATCGAAAATCAGTTCTGTTATCTGCAGCTTGCATTTTAAGTGTAACGTTTCAGTTAAAAGATCAGGATAAATCAATATACAGTAACCAGCTAAAAATGGAAGTGTTTGCCTCCCTGTTAAGTTACATGTAAAATATCTTGTATTTCCTTTTGCAGTGTGAAGTATGAGGCAGTATTACGTATTATCAATTCTTTAACTGAATCCCCTAGGGAAAATAAATTCCTTTTTTACCACTATAGATGTACCTAACACCATTGCCTTCTTACACAAGGATACCCATGAAAAAATTTTTCTTTTAAATCCAATACAAGACTGACTATAACAGAGTAATTACAGTATTTTCATTTTACGGGAGAGCATTAAAGTACATTGTCTATAAATATGGTATATAATCTAATTTTTCTACTATCTAAAAAGTATCAATTTTCGTATTCCCCAATATTTCCCTTTGTCACTTATAGTTAATCCTTATCTTTCTCATCTGTTTTCAAGGAAAACAAAAAATCAGGTCTAGTTCTTATTAGCAATTCACATAATAGCTTAACGTTCCACTGCATGGGGGGAATGTAGTTTTTTTAACTTTAATCTTTTTAGTTTTATGTGGCTACTTAATGACCTTACTAACTTGGAATACTTTTTTTTATCTGGCTGTAGTAGTATTGGCAGCTTCATTATCCAGGGTGTGAACACTACTAAAAATGTTATTTCTCAACTGGATTACAAAAATATTGTTGTACTGTACCCATAATATTACCTGTAAACGTGACTGAAAATACAATTTGCCAGGAAAAGTAATAGAACTAGATAACAAAAATCAAAGAATGAAAGTTACATCCATTAATTTAAAAAGCCACATATTACAAAATCAATTTGCCATTTTTAAAAACACCCAGAGACCTAGACTCGTGAGATTTCTAATGTAAACTATAACAGTGGAACTCATGTAAATGTATCAAGTAGATATATTCCTGATATTATTTTACTAACTTCTATAAAATAAGGTGTAAACCAGAATTGGCCTATCATTGAGTTTCCTATAGTTCAACCTTGCAAATACTCAATACCCTGTACAGGGTACAGAAAGCAACTTCTATATCTTTGTATTTCTTGACCAAGATTATCAAGTGAAATTCTAAAAACATTTCATTGTAAAGTTGACAGACTGGTTACAAAACTTTATCGCATTTTCATATTTGGAACAATACCATGCAATATCATGCTTGTTGATATGAAGATTTTATGAAACTTGTATTCCACAAATCTATTTTTTGCTTTATAACATATTAACCAGACAAGAAGGTTGGAAGTTTCAAGTCTCACAGGCATGACCTGAAGGTGTTTTCCACAAAATCATAATGTATGTCTTACCAAAATAATAGTCACACAAACTTTTTTTATGGTATATATACATATATACATACATATATATATATATATATATATATATATATATATATATATATATATATATATATATATATATATATATATATATATATATATATATATATATATATATATATGCATTCTCTACAGATGGGGATTGCATCATCATTAAGTCAGGTGGGTGTGCCCACTTTGCAGACTGCTATTTCTACATCACTTTTAGTACTAGTGCCCGTGATAATCCTTTTGTGGGGCGCCTCTACCTCTGTCATCAATTATCATTCCATAAGCCTGCTATTTATTCATTTGAATAACTGTACGTAATGTCACAATCATTAATGGATGTTTCAGTGTTCTAGTCAGTGACAATGATTGCAGATCTGGCAACTATGGCTACTTGAGAAAGAATGCAGTACAGTTTAACAAAATTTCAACTAAATTATGGAAGCAGCATGTATTATGATACTCTCAAGGAACATTTTAGGACAGTAATTTTGAAGTATTTGCTTTTGCATCATTTTCAATAATCTTGACAAAAGATATAAATATGGAATAGTTAATAAAAATATGATTAACTCTGATAGAAAGACAAAGAAAATAATAAGTAAGGCTCCTGTCCAAATGATGGATAAACATGTTAACAAATGTTCCAATTCAAAAGTTTTGAGGTTAAGGTGGCTATGAGTGGATCATGTCTTAAGCTGGTAAAGCACAGGCAAATCATCAAAATCCCTTGCCAGTTGTTGAACAAGACACTTGAGGCTAAAAGTGAACCTGTGGTCCATCTGTCTGTCAGTTTCCAACTATCAATACTTGCCTTAACTGCATGCTTATCCACTCTTCCAAAGACAAGTGGTCAAGGGCAGCAACCCTCCAATTAAGAGAACTGTAAAAACAGCAATCTTTTATGTGAAATGCCAAAAGTGAAGACTATAAAGATGAGGACAAAAGACTGGCAGCACTGCCTAGTCTGCCTCTGCCAAGTGGACAACTAAACAGGAGTACACAGAAATGGTCAATGGTTGCTGGAAAATGCTGGACAGATAACACTATTACTGCAACAAAGGCTACACTTGGGGGCCAGGATCCTTTGAGCCCTTGGCCCATGTGAATAACGCCTAATGAAAACAGTTTACCTAGCTGGATATACTGTACTAAGGGAAAACCCAACTGATACGGAATTTGCTGCCTAACAGGCCCCATCTTCACAGAAGTGTCAGGAAACTTTGTTGAGATTATCAGGGTTTCTCAAATCTCTTCAATTTGTAATTTTTTCTTACTGTAAGGAATATTTTCCTACTGAATGGACAATATCCTTAAGCATTATTTTTCTCCATGTCCAATAAAAAAAAACCCTTTGCTTTTCAATGGTACCCTACTTAAACTTGCTTTTCTCTTTATCTCCTGGGATATTTGTTTATTGCACCAATTTTTCTGGCCTTGCTCTCATCATGTTCAGCAATCCATCAACACTGTCATCTTCAGTGCACTATCTTGAGCACATTCTTCCAGAATTCTCATTAAGTGTTAGGTCTTTACCTAAGCCATCTTCATATTATTCAGGGGTCTTCCTACTCATCTTCATCCTGCTCCTTTTCCGATTGATTGCTCTTCCCATCCCATTGCCATCCTACACAAATTTCATTTTGAGACCATCTCTCAGTAACTTCCTTACTACTAATATGATCTCATCCTACCACAGTAAAAATTGACAGGATAAATATTGGACCTTGCCTCTCCAAAATGTCCATTTTCTTTTTTCAGTTTCCCGCGTGGCTTGTGTGTGCATCAAGTAGAGGATTTTACAAGAATCCAATTTGCAATTTACTTATGCAGTACTTTTGTTTACAAGTAGTCTAGCAATATCTTCCCATTTCCTCCAGGCTGCCGCTACTGGAACTGGACTGTGGCTACTAGAACTAGAAATGGAATATAAAATTTTGGCCAAAGACCAAGCACTGGTGCCTATGAGGTCGTTCAGAGCTGAAATGGAAATTGAGAGTAAAGAAAGTTTTAAAGGTGTAACAGGAAGAAAACCTTGCAGTTGCACTGTGAAACAATTGTTGGGAAAGAGTGGAAAGTATGATGGAAGAAAGATATGAACACAGGCACAGTAAATGGAACGAGGGGGGATTGCAGCTTGGGGCCAAAGGAACGCTGCAAAGAACCTCAAGTAATGAATACAGTGCACAGCTTGAGGTGCACTGATGGCACTACTTCCACAACAGGTCCCCTTCCTTTCTTCCATTTGTGCTTAAAACTTTTATTATAAATCCTTCACTCCACTATGATTTTCAAATCCTGAGGAACTTACAATAACCTGTTACCTTTGATACACCCAGTGATAATGTTTATGCCTCTTATATAAAATCCCAGACATATTACAAGATAAACTGAAATGAACAAATTATTTTAATAAGGAATATGTGCTGTCCAGCACTTGTAATCTATTATTAGTTGGTCATATAAAATAAACCCAGCTATCTGGAACTGAATAAAATGTATTTAGAAAAAATCCCATGGTTCACATGGAAAAAAAAAATGAAGAAAAATAACTTCAAAGTTATTCAGTTCTATCAGCCTTCCATAACTAAATGTCAGCTTCATTTCCTATCATATATTCATTAATAGAATTCTATCCTAATTCACCATGCACAAAGGCTTCATATATTTATGAAATTATTTCTGTAAAAATTTCAATGACTTTCACGGGAGGCATTTTTCTATACAGTAAATGAAATGCAGCCGCGCTAGCCTCCTGTTTCTCTCCCACCAAGTATAAAAAACTGAGAGGCAAATAGCATGAGGTGGCCATTATTATAGACACTGATAACCCTCTGACCAAAATGCAGCAAGAATGGCTGTCAAGAGGTACAACAGTTTTCTTATGCTAAGTACGGATAAATCCCAGCTCTGCAAAGATTTCATAAATAAATTACCCTCTACTGCTATAAAAAAAAAAATAAAAAAAAGGATGCACTGTTACTATTGTTACAATAACTAATTTCCTTGAATTAACACTGAAAGAGGTCAAATGAGACAATATTACTGATTGCATTTATTACATATGAGATTACATATAAAAGTCACAAACTGTACACAGACAAGAGTAACCACAGCATTAGAAAAACTAGAAATGTTTACTCAATCTCAATTACACATTTGAAGAGATTAAAAAATGAAGAAAAAATTGCTGAAACATTGTGGAGAAGGATGCTGTGCCACTCCTTACTTTCACAACTGTCATTTCTGAACTTCCTACTTGTATATAAGAGCAACACCTCTGACTGAACCAACACCACTGTAATCTAGCAGTTAATTTTCAACAGAAAGTTTGACAAGACCACAGAGTTTACACAAATCTATCTTTTATCACATTTGTAATGCCGAGAGTTAAAAATTTCTATGGAATAAAAAAAATGCCTTCTAAATAACAAAAGGTTGTTAAAAAAAAACTTATTGCTCTTGAATGGTGCAGTACTTTGATTTGTGCAAAAAAGTTAATGATAAAGTTACGATGAAAAAATAAATGCTCAAGACTTACTTCCTTAATACTGTCAAAAAAAAATTAAAAACATCTGCAAAAGAATATCTAGTATATTTGTATAACAATGAAAAAAAAACTTTCACTACCCAATGAAAATAAGCTGAAATTATCAACACTACAATAATCCAAATTGGGACTGCAACTGAAAACAAAACAGAGTCATATCAGGATCAAGCATACAACAAAAACCAACGAGCAATATTACAAAGGTAAACTTAACGCAACCACTCTTCACAGTATAAATTTGCCAAGCATAAAAACCAAATCATCACATGCATAAGTAGGATGTAAAACTATTCTCAAGGACTCACTCATAATTACAACTTCTATTCACCATTTATTCTGCACATCTGTCATTCAGTATGACCTGACTCAACATTATTCTATAATCAAAGAGAGAGAGAGAAAGAGATTTCAATGTTACTGAAGTTCTGAATACACTGAATCTAACTAGACCATAACTTCCTTAGCCTGGCTTTGAAGCACTGTAACACTACAATTGCTTAAGTTCACCAGGATTGCATGCTTCATGGGTAAAAACTAAGTCAATTAGACTTAAAACTTTGTATGATGTCAACAAATACTGTAGCTCAACAAATACTGTAGCTACAAATAAGACTGTTAAGTGCTCTAAGGAAAATTAAATTTCATGAACACTTTTTACTTGCTTTCCTCCTTCAGCCTCTGCTGAACAAATTACTGAGCATGATAGTCATGACAAATACTATGTATAGTAATTACAGTATACTGATAACTGCACTACAATAATATTGTATGGTTCTTTTCTAGAACATCTGAAGTAACAATCTGAAATCTCACTGGCATAAAACTATACTGCAAGAATGAAGACCATACAGTTCTCCTCATACACCACAAGCACCAAAAAGCCTTACAAATTTTCTACAGTGGATATCCTATTTTAATAAACTTGCTCATTCTAATAACTGTACACTCCCAGCACTTTGAAAACACCAATGTATTGTGAATAACTTTTTCTTCAATGGATATATTTACCAAACCTACCACTAAGAGCTGCTTCCCAAAGGTGCAATGAATATAAGCATAGTATATCTGAACAGAAAACACTGTCCAGCACACCATCATTATAAAGTTCCCAGAATCATGTTAACAAATAAAAAATATGTTTTCTGAAAATGAAGTTGATGCAACATTTGCAATGACATGTCTACACAGCTTTAATCTATAGACTACTTGACATGGTTATCAGATGTGCTTGTACTAAATGTCCATCACAGTGGCCTGAAGTTACTTAGGACATGTGAGGAAATTCATCCTACAAATCTAAAAGAGTTAGTAAAAAAATAAAGTAGAAAATAAATGACATTTTTTCTCCAATAATACTTTGTAAAAACTAAACAATCCTAAAAAGAATGCACGGATCCCAGCCGAATTCCTAAAATCACATAAAAATCCGTCACAAGCTCTTGCAAAACAAAGTTGAGTATTTTCAGTTCATTAACATGAAGAGAAAAATCATGATCTAGATGTATTTCCAGATTCAAGGTATTTTCCCCAAACACCTGCTAAATTTACCATCAAACACCCGTCTTATAAAAACAAATGTTAAAGTAACGGCAAAAGTAAATAGTTTCTGATGCAATTTTCCCATATTTTCTGTATATACTGTACTACACACATCTTTGGAGGAATGTCCATATGTCTGACGATCTGCATTTAGTATTGTAAATACACTAAAAAAGCACTAATGGAAACTTTCTTCGTCTTCACCCTAATTTTGGCATTTGCTGGATATTTTCATCACATACTGGAGATTTTGGTCTTCATTACATTGAAAAATACCATTAAACTCATAATTTAGAGCAATAGCCCAAAAGATCAGAAATTGGTATATCTATATTATTAAATAAAAATTACTAATCAAAACTTTCATGAGGATCCTTCACTATTAGGACAAAAAAAAACAATCATGTTAATGAAATTTAGTTAACTAACCTTCATCTGGTGTTGAATTACCATTGCCTATTGTGTTTGATGTGATCACTGCAAGCAGAGTTAAATAAGCACCTATACTGTACTGCATAAATTACCCAGACAAAACATACAACCTTAACCTATTTCACTTATGTGTCTGGTCTTTTAACTACTATTGAGATATGTGAAAATTCTGTGAACACTTCAAAGACACTCAATATGCTCTTGATAAAGTAAACCACATACTGTATGGAACATGAACACGAAGACATAACGTTCCAGAAGTGAAGATCATTTCACTGTATAAATTATAAGCTTAAAACTTTAAACCAAAAATACACTAAGACATAAATACAGTATATATACTACACATATACAGAGCATATTACAAATTAAGCTATACATATTGTCCAATACACCTTTCATATCACCTTTTATGTGCTGTAAATGGTTGAAAAGAAAAATTTTCACGAGAGGAGTTGGTGAATATGTGCAGCAGGTTTGAGGCTATGCAAACTAATCTTCAGTAATAGCAGATTTGATAACTTAAATAGATACCTAATCATTTAATTATCCTACACAAATTCCTACAAAAATAGAATTTCTCATCAATGATAATTTATTAGTAAATCTAAAATATTTCCTCTCAAATTTTATATTCCATGTGAATAGGATTTATATTAACAGTCAAACATGTAAAACAGCATATCACCAATGGCAATGCCATTACTGTAAATTTACAGATTTAACAAACAACCTCATTAAAACTTTATTTTTCAGCTGTCATGTACCTACAAGCATTAACTGTTCCCAATGCTGCATAAATAACAATGAGCTTGGAGAAAAATATTTTCATTCATTCTTTCATAGGTCTAACAGGGAACTACATTACACAAATGCTGCTGGCTGTGAATAGTAATAAAGGTAAGGCAGTATCTCAGTCTAATACTTTGTCCATGAAGGTCAATGAGTTTGATGCAGGGACTCAAATTATTTTCAAAAAGACCAAATATGAAGTTCAATTTCAAAGAGAGGGTAAAGAAATCCACCAACAATAATCTCAATATGACTAATTATTTCATAAATAAAAACAGCAGATGGTGGTTACAAAATCATATTAGGTAGTTTACTGTCATAACATTATGAAAGAAAATTTGGTTACTCTCCTATAGGCAGCCAAAACCTTTGTATGACAAAAGATCACATTAAAATAATACCTTTATTACTTATGGGGTAAGAGTAAACCATATATACATGTTCTGCAAAATAAAAAACAAACTACAATCTTTATGACCTGTGAATCTATTCTTTGTTAAAACAAAAACAAAAAATCTCATACTTCCATAACCATCTGTTGCAATCAAAATCTGTATACCGTATATTACTAAATACTACCATGCAATTCAAGAGATTACACTAAGTAATTAACATGTGACCCTCTGCTGATAATTCTGTGAACTACACCCAACTTTAAGTGACCTGTAGGAAGGGAAGTGGGATACTGAGAGAAGAGGAAGATGTAGATAAGTCATTTAGAAAATATTACTGATTTAACCAAACCTCAGGAGTCAAAATTCTTAACTCAAAGGGCTGGCCACCAAATTATGTGTACTAACTGAAAGCATATCACAGGATATTAATGATGGCACCTCTGTATATTCAGCACATGCTGTATCCTCAGCATAAGAACTATCAAGAAAACCCGTGGCAAACAGAGAATTTGACCAATTATATCCTAAATAATGAAACCTTCAACGAACAGCTATACAAAATTACATCAATCAACAGTAGTATTTTGTCAACGCTCCTGATTTCACATTTAAATAAGTAGGCCAAGAGATTCCAAAATTATCACTGTATAACACAACTGGTTTTGAAACAGACTCCAAATCAAAGATTCTCAAGATTCCCAAGTAATCTAAAAAGACTACTTATCAAACACACAGTTACAATCCTTGGACAAGGAAAGGTCTCAAAAACTATTGGTAAGATATTCCAAATACATGTATACGTACTACCCAATACAGCCATATTTTTTTAAAGCACTGTAAGTGACAATGCAATAGTTTAATTTATATTACAAACTTTGAAAATGATCTTGAATATCATGGTAAGTCAAAAAACACCTTTAAAGATATTATCTAGGGTCTAGTGAATACTACAATGCAACAGACTTTCCACAAAAGCCTTGATGAGTAAGGGATTACTGCTGATAGTTGGGGTTGTAAGGCAGTTGTTTCTCAGAATATGGTGGAGGCTGGTCAACTGCAAGAAGATACAGACTAGATTTTAATACAAGAATTTCAGTATAAAATAACTTTAAAAAAATTATGCATACTGTTAAATTACAATGACCTTGGCATGGTTAGTTTTGGAACTGTACACACATTGTAAAATTAACTTACTTGATTTACTGTAAAGTATACAATAAAATTCTTAACTATAATATGAAAAAGGGTATGGAGAAAAAAATAAAATTCTTACAATTATGCTTGGGCAAAGATGTTGAAATGTACCTCATCAAAAATATTAATCTTAAAATTGAGTAAATAAAAGATACTTTGTGTCAGCTGAAATAAAAAAAAAATAGAAATTAAATCAAGAGCTACCATAAAACTATGGGTTAGTGGCTGTAGTTACATGCTACCCAAGAATTTTAAAAAATATTGAATCTAATAACCTATTAAATATCTAGTATGCAGCAATATTATTTATATTACATAGACTCAGGGATGTCACTGTTATTTTCTTTCTATGTACACAAAATACATCTTTGGTTACTGTGTGTGTGTATGTGTGTGTGTGCACAAAAACATTAGTGGATCTCTCGAGTGTGGTTCTATACATGCAATCTATGTTAATAATGCAAAATTCTAAAAAAGAAAATATAAAAAATCTTGCCAGGTATACCTGAAGGCGTTTGGGTTTTCCCTACAGTCTGAATACCAAAGAAAAAAGTAATGGCCAATAAGGGCCAGATCCTACAATTCAAATGAAATTTTAGAAAGGCCTTGGATTTATTAACCAGTAACCATGATTAAATGAACAAAAAGATCATCAGCATAGGCTAAGCTCAATAAATGTGAATTGGCCCCTAAAATATGTTGTTATATCATTCTCTTGGAAAAAGTAGATGTTCCTTAAATACAATATAACCATAGAGCTTTGTGAACAGATACAAAACAGCAGACTTTGAGGGTATAGAAGTTCACAAACTACTGTATTTCCTTTATTAGGAGTTTTCAAACTCCCCATGCCACCAGTGAAATGTACAGTCTGGCATATGCTAAGTATCTGCAGGCATGAACATTATTTTAGTCTATTGACTCTCAGCCTAGTTAATTCTTATTGGAGCAAAAGAGGAAAAACCCCAAACTTTGCCTTATAAAATTGCTTTGTTTTTTGTTTACATATTTCCATCATAGTAAATATTCTAAGATGGATTTTATTAAAAAAATAAATAGTTTTGAAAAGGCAATGAGCATGGATGTGTAACAATTAACTCCAAGAAGGCAGCTTTAGACATAAAAATTAAAAAAAATTCACCAAAATAAGGGCAAATACTATTACTCCCAGCTTGTTACAAAGGATGACAAACACTCATAAGTTGAGAAGAATCTGAATCAAAGTTGCAGTAAACATGCATTTGTATTGTTGACAGCATCAGGCAAACACCATGATCCTCCTGGTGATCTACATTAGAAGGAAGGAACTTGCAAACAACTTGACATAATTTTGTGTTGCACATGTCTGCACAATGTCCATGATACAATTTTCACTTCCAATTAATTTTCCCAGCCATGTTACAATCTATCGGCAACTTCTGTGCTTCTCATCCTCACGTATTTTGGAATTGGAACCAGCAGCCTAACCACCATTTTTTTGCGTATTTTGGAATTGGAACCAGCAGCCTAACCACCATTTTTTTGCTGTGTGATTTATTTAAGAATATGTATGGAACTTTGTGTCATGTATCAGACATCATCAAAACATCAAAATAAAATGAGGTGACTCAAAACAAGTCATAACACCCACCTGGCTCATGTTTCAACATACAGTATTGGGAAACAATCAATCATTTCTTCAATACTGTAACTACTAACAACAGACTCGGCAAATAGACTCGAATCACGGTGCTTGACGAGTAATGGACTTCTTTGCAATATGCAGCATCCAGTGATGGATATCTATCAATCTTTTGTACTTTTCAAGCAATTTATGAGGATGATACTTAGCAATAGCATAAGACAAAATAGATGCTACTGAATCCCATGTACTGTACTGCTTACATAGATTTGTTCTTAAAAATACTGCAGCTTCTTTGATAAATCCACATTTAAATTTAAAAAATGGATAAACTGAAAGTTTTGATGATTGACTGAATTTCTTCAAGAACTTGTTCCCTAATTTGATATCTAAGGTTGCCTGAAAACTGTACAATCACAAAGTACTAACTAACCCCTTCCTAAGTCCATTATTTCAACCAAGTTTCATTTTAGGGCATTTATTTTTATCTGATGAGTGATATAGGATCACAAAACAACTGGTACTTTTTGCTTTGTTTTAATTTTTCAGCAGACTCATCTGGAATAAAACTAGTTAACTAAGCATTGTAGTTCCAGAAAAAAAATATTGTAAAAGGTAAAAGACTAAATTATTTTAAGCAATATAGTAATAATTTAAAAATATATTCATGAAATAATGAAGAATCAAAATATACAGAAGGGCAGCAAAAAGCATTAGCACTCTAGATTGAAAATGGCTTTTGCTAATTTCTAAGATAGTTTTGTGTTGCCAACTGATCCAAAAATCTGCAGGCTACAGCTCCAAAGAGAGAGAGAGAGTGTTTTACATTATATGACCACCATATGTAGCCACTAACATTAGTTTCTCATGCTGCATGTAAAACCTTGATACCCAGGTTGCATTCATAAAGCAAGATTGCTGTTACATTTAAATACACATACAGTTAATATAATAAGGCCCATAACTATAACTGTACAGTAGAACAGCTTTATTCCAATTAAAAATTCTCCATTCAGCTGAAAACTGCTAAAAATTAGAGACTGGCAATACTGCAAAGATAATATAGTAGTAACCCTGGATACTGCTGCTAAGCACTTGAGAAACTGGCGTTGCCTGAGGTTAGGTATACATACCCTCATTCTTGCTCCACAAAGAAAACAGGCTGGAGTCTTGTTTCAGTCCAAAATATAAATTTTCATAATAAAATTTATTATTTGGATACTTGCCTACTGTTAACGATAGCTTATATCTCCTCGCCCATCAGCACAGAGAAATAGGCTATCTTTAATATTAAGTAAGATTCATCCCAAATAATAAAAAATTAGAAAACAGTTAACATATGGTTTTATAAGAATAAAAAATAGAAAAAGATACTTTGATACAACTCTCAAGGGATTAAATAACCATGTATCAGATGAGTGTAATCAATTTGATGACTATTTTTGGAATGAACACCACCACAATCCAACAGATTCTAATTTAGTATCAGATTTAATATTCTATAAAATCTGCTAC
>NC_089745.1:52578993-52631493 GCF_040412425.1 Macrobrachium rosenbergii
GTGCTTCAAACCTCTCTCAAATCCAAAAACATAAGCAACTAAAAAGTGGGATAGTCCAGAAAACCCCTAAATAAGAGGTTTCTGTTGTCCATGCATCATTTAATATGGCTCCTTGCTTCCTGACTGTGAGGCACAGGTTATGTTGGAGGGTGTGAAACAAAATGTTCTGCTTCAAGCACCCCTTAAACAAGTGCAGGGTGTGTGTCATGCAGAATGAGCTTCTCCAAGGATGGCAGGTGACAAGTAGACGACCTGCAGGTTTGATGATGCTTCGAGACAGGAATTGTGCTGTCACCACCTTAAACTTACTGACTAGCATCTCTAGGGCACTGAGCAGTTCATACCATACTGATTAGCATACCCAAGGACATCCTGGGGCAACTGCATCTCCTAGGATGCCAAGAATTATTCAGCTGTCCAAAAAATGCAGACAAACTTTCCAAGTAAATGGCCCAAATGAAACTAAAGAGGGCACTCACATAAGACTGAGGCTGTCGACATACCAAAACACAGAACTTGAAAGTGATAAAAGCCAACATAAACGTGTGATTTCCAACCTGAACTGAGTGAAAGACAAACTCTTCCAGGATAGAAGTTAATGTCCAGCGACT
The DNA here is from genome assembly GCF_040412425.1 of Macrobrachium rosenbergii. Taxonomy (NCBI): domain Eukaryota; kingdom Metazoa; phylum Arthropoda; class Malacostraca; order Decapoda; family Palaemonidae; genus Macrobrachium; species Macrobrachium rosenbergii. Next base: position 52,579,605 of record NC_089745.1, read on the forward strand.
ACATGCCTTCTCTACCTGGAAGAGGCAACTGTAGAAGCCTGTTGACTAGTTATCCAAGATTTCAAATAAATCTTTCTTCAGCATGGCCCTCAGCTCTGACAACACTAGGATGTGGGTAGGGAATGGAATAAAAAAAAAATGTGTTTGGGAAGGTGTCCTTGAAGAGCAGTTTATACCAGTACCAGCAGAATAATGTAACACAAAGCTTTGTTCATTTTGCTCCCCTTTTGCCTAATGGTATGACTGCCTCCTCTTGTTCTCCCTTTGCTTTGCTTCTGGGCTGTGGCCTGGGGAGCAGGGTGAAATGGTAGACAATATCTTGACCTTTGTTGAACAAGGAAGTTAACTGAACTCCTGACCAAGGTTTAAAAATGGTCTGGGCTCCTCCCAACTGTGATGACAATGGCACAGCCACCACCAAAAGCTATGGCTGCAAAGGCATCAGGACAATGTCAAAGGTTAAGGTAGAAAATAGTGCCAAGTGTGTCCAAACACCATTTTGCCAATGCTGCCTTGGCCTGGCTCTTTGAAAAGGGCAAGAAGTTCAACACCAATCCACATGAAAAGGCCAAGAAGTTCAACACCAATCCACATGAAAAGGGCAAGACTGCTCTCAACTACAAACTGACATAGGCTGTCCTCCTAAGAGAATATCCAACAGAAGGTAATATCCACAAGCATTTTCAATCAGATGTTAAGCTATGAAAACACCATGGATCCTACTTCACTAGAGAAGGCAATCACTTTCACACAAAGCTGCTCCAGTGGGAAACCATTTGTCAGTCTACAGACTCACTGGTCGAACTGCAAGGAAAACCTGCATCCTTCAGTGTGTATACATCCTCTGGTATGCCAAAAGCAGGGGGAGAAGTCTTTGAGTAGCTGGAGGCTAATGAAATTCTCTAGTCCAGTGATCCAATTTCATTATCTACAGCACCCCATGAGCAAGTGGGGACCAGGGCAGCCTGAACAAGGGTGTCACCTCTAGAGGTCCACTCAGTGGATGATATCATGTCCCAAGGCTGAGATGCCTCCCACAGACAACTGCACTTAAGGATAAAAACAATTTGCTCCCAAAAATGTTTAGGTAATTCTGTTGGATCTTGCAAAAAGTAGGGCACTACACTCTTGCTGTATCCACAACAAACTACACATGCCAAACTGAAGGAAAGATTGTTCAAATGATCATGACACAGCATATCCTGAGCCCTAAGATCTGAACACTTGTGGTGAGCTACAGTCTTACGACATGGTGCTGACCGGTAATGAGCAGCTGCTCAGTCTAATACAGAGGTGCACCAATGCAACCAGACCCGCTGGAACTGGTACTAGGCAAAAGTGAACAATAAGCACCAACCTACCATAATCAAGTCGACCAATAGCAAATCTAAAAACACTGGAAATGGCACCACTCAAAGATGACTTGTCTTGGGCACAACTGAATTGATTACCAACCTCGTCCTTAGCTATCCTGTACCAGTTCATAAGAACCAGGACGGTCTAAAACCACATGGATTGAATACTACCTGGAGGCACAGTGGTGAAGAGCATAGTCCAGGTCAAACCAATGCTCCCTAGAAGCCCTGGCAAGAAACTGGCCATGAGCATCCTTGTGGCTTCCATTATCAGTCCCCCTCCTTCAATTCCAGCCACATGAATGGATACAATAATTGTCAACCCCCTTCCACGAAGAATGGCATCCATATGACAGAGATTCAGCAATATGTGATATCGATGGAAGACCTCTAAGCACTCTTCCTATCTACCCATCAGGTGGTCCAGGGGCAAACATCAGAAGTAGGAGAAGAGGTGGAAGAGAAAAGGGATGAACCCTAACACAAGGAGCCATGAGAAGCAGACCTGTAAAAACCTCAGCCATAACAACAGCAATAGACAAACCAACCATAGTGAGGCATATCAGGAAGGCAGAACACAAAGGCTGTGCCGATGAAGCCAAGGATGGCCAAAAAAGTCTTCAGCAACCCTCAAGACTCCAAAGGGAGCTTTGGAGACTGGACAAGTGTTGCATGGGTAAGTGCAATATGGGCAGACAGGGTCCGTAGCAAGAGAAGAGTGGCTGGTAGTGACTTATGCTCTCAGACGAAGCCCGAGCAGAGAGCAAAAGCACTGTAAGAATAGTGGCAAGCCCATGCGGGGAACAGCACCCTGAGGAGACACGAGTCAAAGGAAGTTTGTGTTGCCTCCTGATGGCACCAATTAAAACTTGTTTGCCTTCTGTTAAGCACTAATCTTCTGCCAATGATTAGACCACACAGCATACTCTTAGAAGCAAAGTCTCTGGAATATGCCTGACTGCTGAAAAGAACCATGCTAAGTAACAGGATCAACTTTCATGGAATACACAAGACCATTACACATATGACCTTGCCCAGGATGCCTAGGCTGTCCTTGCAACTTACCAGACACGATGGAATAGAAATGACAAATCTATTAATTTGTATTTTTCATATAACAAACCCTCGGTCTTAACATTAGGATACTTTGGAGTTCCAGTTGTTGTTACCTAAGGATAAGTTGGAAGCTGACATCAATAGATGTCGTACGGATACTAACAACAGGCTTGTTCAGCAAGCTCTTAGTAAGTCTAATGCGAGTCGGTCTAATGCTGCGAGGCAGACTCAACAGGCTCCGCAAAATAAGTTGGTAAGATCTATTCCTGTCCCTAAACCTACTCAACTGCTCCATCAATGAAGAAACCATCCCAACAGCGGCCCTTTCAGAGCCGACCTGCAAGAGGAAGGGGAAATAGGGGCAGCGGCAAGGGTACAAGACGATAGAGTGGGCGCTGCTCCCCACTTAGTGCTATCAGTGGGAGGATGCCTGGTGCACCTTTCTTATGATCTGGGACACACAAACATCTAATTTTGCAAGGAGAAGTGAAGAAAATGGTGGAGAAGGGAGCAGTAGAGCAAAAAAACACTTCCTTTGGTGGGCTTCTACAGCCAGATCTTTGTAGTACCGAAGGCCAAATGCGAATGGAGGATAGTAATAGACCTGTCATTATTAAGAATTACACTAACAATAAACCAAAACAAAGAAAATGGCATGATAGCATAGTAGGAAAACCAAAGTCAAAAGTTCCACAACCACCAGAAGATGTGTGGTCTTAAAGGTGACTGAAGAAAATGCAAGAGTATAATCAGCTGTGTGGGTACTTATTTCCCCTACTGCCATCCTGCTTCCACCTGTAAATACCTTACTAACATGCTTCAATAACTGTACCAGCTGGCACCAAAAATACTCCTATATAAAGGACAAAGATTTGTATTCTTGTGGAACAAAACAGAAGCAAAACAAAAATGGTTAGGCAATTGTTAAATAACATGCAATAGAAGTGTAAGTATATGAAACTTGAAATAGCATCTACCCATCACCTTTGCAGTAATTACTATAGTGTGTCAGATACAAAGTAAAACAAACTTGTAACACTCAAGTGTCTTTCTACACAGGAAAAATACTTTAATTCCTTAAAGAATATACAATTTTATGAGCTGTCAGTAGAAGAGGGAGAATGAAAAAGCAACCAGTGCCAGCCATAGGCTAATGCAAATTTAAAGGCAAGGGAAACCTACCTTCTGGGAACACATGCGTTACTGTCTGTATTCTACAAGATTCATTTCTCACTGAGTTCTGGAAATTGAAAACTACATAAATAAAAAATCTACAACTTGCAAAAGCCTCAAAAACCACAGCATAACTCCCTGCTGCTAGCTTTTGCTATACCATATCAAATTTGCTATTTTTCAACAGGAATAACAGGGGTTCTAATCCCATAAACATTTACGGTGACAGTTTTCAAAGGAAAAGCCATTAGATCCAGATCTGGTGGTACCATGACTGAATGAAAATCCAAAAGTACTCTTTTTGCGGGCATCCAAGAGGATCATCACGTGAAAGGAATTCAGCAGCTACCTACAGTTATTGGGTTACACAATCATTCTTAAAGCTAACCCCTCTTACTTTTGATACCAACATCCATCAATGAATTAAATGTGTTTAGCACATGAACAGTAAGTTTGAAGCTCCTAAATACAGGCCCCTATTCAAAGGGATATCAAAACACAGACATCAAAATAATGGAGAGTTCAGAAGGTCCTTTTAATTATTCAAAACATTATGTGGCAGTAAGTTTTTTTGGTACCTGATCAATCCACCATAGATTTATAAAAGGCTGATGAATGCCAGCATTATGTTAGCACTAAAATGAATACACACATTAGAACCTTTAAAAATAGTGAAAATAAATACTAATAATTATACCAGTAGTAATAGGAGGGTGGATTCTTCTACGAGATCTGTTTGCAGCAGTACAGGATAAAAGCAAACGCTAAGATTTAATACATTCCTTAAAGAAAGCAAGGATATTGAAGAATTTTTACCTATTCTCGGATAATTTCCTAGGTCCCAGTAACATCTCACAGCCAAGTCAACTGGGTGAGCAGCAAACAAAATGAATGCCAGATCTTGCAAATGCCACCTCAAAATCAAACCCAGAGTTGACAACCAAGGGTCTACATCAGTTCCAATCTCTTCTTTTACCTTTGAGAAAGGTCATTAAAGAACACAAGGCCTTCCTTAAAAGTTGAGGTAAAATTCAAGTCTTCCACAAAGAGCCAAAGAAACACTCATGAACTACAAAACAACATGGCACATGTTAGGTTTTTCGGTTGTTATAGTGAAACAACCTTTTTTAGTTTGTTAACCTGCACTCCTGTTTTCTGTGAGGAGGCGAGGTTACGTTCGTCTCTTTTTGTTTTTCTTCCTTAGTCAGGTTTTGGAAGGCAGATCGACAGGTTCTCGTGATGCAGTCGAGAACAAACAGCAGCACTTGTTGATATGGCAGGTGTGGGTCACCTGCTGATGTCAAGGAGGACGTCAACCCAGCTCCCGAAGTCGAGGTGGTGACCAAACCATGGTTTTCAGTTTTGAGGAGATATTATCCTTCTGGGGCAGCGGAGTGGCTGTCGCATCGACTCTGTCGTGGTCTTTGGTGATGTCTCGGCAGTGTATGATGGTCGACCTCGAGGATCGTGGATTGTGGCTCTGCATGATTACTCTGTTTATATGTTTATTTCATTTGGATATGTTGAAGGAGCAGTGCATGGCTCTGAGTAATCTTTACGGTTTGTTTCACTTTGTGTGATGCATGATAGTTCATTACCTGATTATTAGTGATGAGCAAGTGTATGGCTCATATTGCTATTGGTTGTTATTGTAATTTGTGATGAGCAAATGTATGGCTCGTGTTAATTATTATTGGTTATTGTTATTGGTAATGAACAAGTGTATGGTTAAATAATTATTGGTTTTATTGCTGCTGTTGAACATGTTTATTTTAGGTCAGTTTAATTTTTGCTAATTGTTGGTCACTTAGTTGAACTTTAAAATTATTTGAATTTATTTGTAATTTATGATAATGACCATTTATGTTGTCTGTGCTTTCCAAAGCCTGGACTCAATGTAATTAATGTAAATATCTTAGGTTAATAAATTAGGTTTAAGACACTTTAGTATTTTCTTTTGCTCCCTCCTCCTTGGGTTGTTGCAGTCCATCAGTCCATTCCAGTCCCATTTTTATTGAGAGTTTATGAATCTGGTGGTCACGTAGAAAAGTGACCATGATACACATCTGAAGGACCAAACCAGGGTAGAATGTATATTTGTGAAAGATGACAGCGCAATCATGAAAGAGAAGTGGAACTCTTGAAAGAGTGGTGGTTTCGATCATGGGTCATCTTAGAAGGCTCAAGGCATTCATTTTACATTTTCTTGGATAAACTTGAATTTACAAATCCAAGGCCAAAATTTTATTAATACCCAATGAATCTAGAGCCAAGATTTGCTTATTACTCGAGAAAGTTAGACACTGACTATGAGGGAAAGAAAAAATACGTAAGCTACTCATTTGTGTAACATTCAAGATCATACCATGTTAGGCTTCAAGACATGAGGGAAGAAAACTAACTGAAGACCTTGTAAAATTAAAGGATGATCAGGGCAAGAATTTCACAGCTTGAAGGTACAAAGAAACAATGATTTCTTGCATTCAATTTCTGATTAAAACTGAGGAGGAAAAAAGAAATTGGTAATGAAGAACAAAAAACAAAAGTAATGAATAATAATTGTTTATGAAGTACAATCAAGCCTGAACTGACTAGACAACTGCAATTCAGAATCTTCTTTATCATTTTTAACTACAAACCAAAGGTAGTTCTAATGCAATTGCCTGTCTATTCTTGGTACTCAGGCAATTCGGAGAATTCTTAATGGTAATCAATTATTCGGTCTCGTAACGTCGTTCTCAAGGTTCCAGACTTATGCCACTACAGCAAAGCATTCCAACAGATAATGAATGGGAAAATAAGGATTGTAAGCATGAGTGAAAGAGTAGTGCCTCAAAGACATTAAAAAAATTTCATGTGTCAATTTCTTTATCTTAATCTTATTTACTCTTAAAATGGGTGGTACTATTCAAAACTTTTAGCTGCTCATCTGTTCCTAAATGAGGCTATCTGTTATATAAGGAAATTCCCAGGGTGGCTGGTATTGTACATTTTTAAATCTGATTTCTTTCTGAAGGATCTAGTCTGATTACTGAAGATAATTATGAGAATCTTAAATATTTCTATTAATTGACCTCCTAATCAATGCTTTTCTAAGTACCAATTGATGCATTCTACACTCCTTTGATATTCTTGGTGTCTGACTGATCTTGCTGAGCTTGGCTGCCTTGCCTGTATGGCTTCTAATCTAAGCCCTCCCACTGAGATGGCAACCTAGGATAGCATATACTATGTGGGGCAAACTTTGAAATTTTATAAGGTTAGTAATCCTTCCTCTTTCTAATAGTAATATTTTCTCTTCCAAGTAATAAATTCTCATTTAATATGTCCTAAAAGGTCACTCATGTAGATAATAAAAAGTAAAGGACCAAGCACAGAAGCAAATGTTTCACCAGCCAGTGCGTAAGAATCACACAGGCACCAGCTAGTGTCACAAATGCAGCTACGGACTGTCATTCAGCCAAATATTCCAAAGTTGTCCTTTCAACTAAAGTTGAGGACATCACACACCAGATCTGGAGCTAATTGGTTTTACCCAAACCTTGACAGATTTAGATAATACCATAAATTTGTATCAAACAGGCAAATCAATACCTTAATAAAAAAGACCATCCAAAACTTTGTGTTGCAATTAAGACAAAACAGCATGATATAAAGTAATATAATCCTGAACCATACATAAGAGCCACATACAACTGCACTTTTACCCATAAAAATTTAGCTGTTTACATAAAATCTACAAAAACTACTTTAAATATCTACTTTCAATAAAATTACTCAATGCCATGAAAACTATGCTACATTTCAAGGGAAATTTTTTTTTGGCTAAATTGAATCAAAGCCCCTTTTCCTTAACCACTGCTACAATACAAGACCTGGGTTACCAATGACTATGTCACCACCTTCAGCATCAAATCAAAAAAATACACACCCTACGCAATCTTGCTTTAACCGGGTAATTTGTGGCCAGTGATTTCTAAAATCTTAACACACCCTTGATAACTGTCTCATCCTTTTTAGTATCATGCGTTGATCTCGCACAGTTCAATTTTTAAATGAACACAGCCACACACTTCTAAATACAGAGCATTTCTCTTAAGGTTTACTTATACCAGAAACAGGTAGTTAATTATATATTTTTCAAGGGTACAGGAACTGCAACAAAAACCATAAGGCCTAAAACAAATTTTTAGTCAACAATACTTCTGGACAGTTTAATGCCCTAACATCTTAAACAGCAGGTCATGAAATCTCACCCAAGACTTCACATTAGTTATCCACTTGAAGTTTTCTTTAGGGGTAACAGTCACTAACCAGATAACATGAAATAAAAGCCCTTGATATACTGAGGCAGGGATATCATAACCTATACCGAAAAATTATTGAAAAATTAATATTACTGCATGATATATAGACTGTATAATCATTGTACATGAATCAACAAAAATATATGTACAGTACTGTATGTTTATACATGAATGAAAAAATAGCCACTTCTGCATTCCAGGACTACACTCTTTTTCCTTCAAAATTAGAGTAAGAATATTAATATTAAGAAATTTTTGGCACTAAAATATTATTAAGAAATTTTTGGCACAATTTCCTAAGATAAAGTACCTACACAGAAACATAAAGTACCTACACAGAAACAATGTCAACAAACTGTCTATCTAAGATCATAAAAATGTTATTTTCATGATAAAATTATGTTTCATATATACCTACCAAGTAATAACACAGCTATAGTTTCAACTCGCGTGGCAGCCTTTATTTAAAAAATCGCGGTAGCACTTCGATAGTTTAGTGTAGGTGACAAGCCCTGCCCACTAACGGGAGTACTGTACAGACAGTCCCCGATTATCAGTGATCCGGTTTTACGGGGCTTGTCTAGCGACAAAAATCAGCAATTTTAGGTGCCAAAAATCACCGATTTCCGCTTACTGGCACCAATACATACCTAACAGAGGCGCCGATGACTGAAAATTGCTGATTTTTGGTTATCAGTGATTTTCGGTTATCATCACGCCATCAGAATGGAAGCCCCGCCGATAACCAAGGACTGCCTGTACTGGAAACAACTTAGCAGAAAACCTCAATCTGTTTGTGCCTATGTTCATGAAAGAGGAGGGGGGTGGGCTCCGATTCTGTAACTTCATGTTAAGTATATGTGAAACTTAATTCTATCATGAAAATAATATTCTCATATAAGTAACTTACCAAGTAATTACATAGCTTTATCCCACATTGACAGGAGGTGGGATACATGGACATATTCTACTCCAAAACATTAAGCAATAGTAATGAATCTGAAATGGTTTGCTAGCATTGAAACAATGCTTTTCGTTTCTTTGCCCAGTAAGAGAGTTACTGCAGGTGAAAAACTGTCTCTGGTTGGTGCTCATCTTAACCTGTAGAGGCGTGGTGGTTGAGCCGTGGGTCACCTCTACTTAAGTGGGAGCTTTGCAGCAGAGGATAGGCCTGATTGCTGGCAAAGCATACACAAGTGCCCTTGCCCTGGGTGCACTATCAACACAAAAAACTAAACGCTTTCACCTACACTGAAAACACCACAACCCATTAACTGAGACTGGTGGGTAAAGTCAACCCCTGGTATTCACAGGGGATGAGTACAACTAACCCCCGTGAATAGCTAAAATCTGCGAATGCTTAAAAGCCCTCTAAAAATACTTATAACTGCCTATTTTGATAGTTCAAAACAACAAAAAACCCTCTGAAAATGTTTATACCTGAATATTTTATGTTTTATCACAAAAAGTGCATTTAGTCATGGAAATATGAAAATACAGTAATTTGTGAATATTTCTCTTGAAAATGCCATGAATAGGTGAATTTTCTGCAAATAATGTGTATATGTTCCATAGAGAAACCTGCAAATAGGTGAGTCCGCAAATCTGGAACCACGAATAGGCGGGGTTCGACTGTACTCAAGGTATATTGTACCCACCCCCCGGCTCCTGAAGATTTGACACCTTACTTCAAGGTGAAGAGATAGAAAAAGAGATTCCTATGCTTCCTCCCCCAATACCACGCCAGCCATTAAAAATGGCCCCAAGGTACTGCAATTTTCAAACACTGTTTCAGCTTCTTTCAAATAATGAGACGCGAAGATTGGTTCGCACTTCCAGTAGGTACCTGCAGAATGGAAGTGAGGGACATATGTGCCTGAACGCTAATAAGGTTGAGACTGCCCTGACGTCATGAGCTTTCACTTTAAAAGTAGGCAAAGCTTCCTCCTGAATCTGAGATCGCACCTCAAAAATTAAGTCTTTGACGAAGAAGGATGATGCATTCTTAGTCAGAGGGCGAGACAGGTTCTTGACAGAGGCACCAGATGTTACTGGATGGTCCTCTGATCTGCTCGGGGCTGCTCAGGTAATAACTTAAAGCCCTAGCAGGACAAAGAACTCTCTTCTTCTTCAGAGCCAAGGTATCTGTTAAGGATTTAAAGGAGAAAGAATGGTGGGCCAAGGCTTGGAAGGGTCCTTGTTCTTAGCAAAAATCCAAGGGTAAAGTAGCAAACTGCATCTCCTTTATCGATGGCTTGGAACTCGCTAATATGTTAGCAGTATCCAAAGCCACGAGGAACAGTGTCTTTCGAGTAAGGTTTCTCGGAGAGGAGGAGCTAAGGAGTTCAAAAGAGGGACCTGTCAGCCACTTCAGCACTATGTCTGTTAACCCTTAAGGGAGAGGCTAAATATTTTTAAACACCCCCAGACCGGGCAAGCTTTAAGGTTGGCCAATTTAAGAAAAAAACATATCAATGGAAAGAGGAAGATATGCAAATGCACATGGTGTAGGAAAAAAATTCTAAAAATTTGTCCCTACCTTCCACTGGAAGTTGAAAGTGACTAATTTACAACCTTGTGTGGGGCCTCTTTTACAAGACACTCATAAAAATATTATAATTTTACTAAGTTATACATGTTTTTCTATTAATTCATTTTATTTTATTTTGTAAAATTATAAATACAGCTCAGACTATATCACAACAGATAAGAACTAAAATCTATAACAAATTCTGAGTATTTGTTGTAAAATACTTATGAGATTTACTGAGATGGGGAGATGCAGTAACTTTTTGTGAGGTACAGTATACATGTTTTTTCTAACATTTCTTTGCACTTTTCTTTGCAAAATTACAATTATAGCTGACATACTATCATAAAAGATAAGAACTAAAACCAACAGCAATCCCTGGGTATATTTATAAGCAAATAAATAAAAAGACATCATGGGATAGAGAGGGGCATTATATTCCCACCATCAAGTCTCAAGGCAAACTGATCCCCCTCTGTCCTGTGCTGAGCTACTACAGCTGCCTTAAGTCATTTATGGACCATTGAAGTGCCACGACCATCTTTCCTGCTAAATTCATCCAAATTTATGGCATGTAATATTAATACTCATATGAGTTAGCCCGTCCATCACTCAAAACCTGTTACAGATCATCATTTGATGATGCTCGTCCATTAAGGGTTGAGATCTGGGACTGACACAAAATCAGGACCCGGTGTTTAAACAATGAGCTAAACACAGCTTGATACCCCTTAATGGTGGAGGACGAGAGATTCCTAGATCTCCTCTGATAAAAAAGGAAATCTGCAATTTGGGTCACAGGCATCTCATAAGAAGAGATGTTGAGTCTGCTACACCGGCTTGAGAAAATCGCCCCTTAGCCTGGAAGATATGGCTAGAAAATTGACGCCTGCATCTTGCAATAGCCTCTACGGCACAATTTGAAAACCTTTACGCTCAGACAAGCTTCCCGACAGTCTGAAGCCTGTCAGGGCAAGAATGGACAACCCTTTGATATCTCTCAACGTGAGGTTGTCTGAGTAGACACGGTTTTTGTGGAAGAAAGTCTCGGAAAGTCCACCCAAAACCATAGCAGGTCCTGGAACCATTCTTTCAGGGCCAGAATGGGGCTATGAGAGTCGTAACATTGCGATGAGCCCAAGACTTGTTCAGCACTTCCCTGACCATGTTGAAGGGCAGAAAGGTGTAGAGGACCAAGTAGGACCAATCTAGCAGGATGGTGTCTGTTGCCCATGCTTGAGGGTTCAGGGCCGGAAGGAAGAGAGAGAGAGAGAGAGAGAGAGAGAGAGAGAGAGAGAGAGAGAGAGAGAGAGAGAGAGAGAGAGAGAGAGAGAGAGAGAGAGAGAGAGAGAGAGAGAGAGGCCATGGTTCCTAGAGGTGGCAAACAGATCCAATTTCAGCCTGCCCCACAGTTTCGCAGATTCTGATAGACCAGGGGATCCAAGGTCCACTCTGTGGGAAGGACCTGCTTTTGACAGCTTAGTTCATCTGCCAGAATATTTATTTTGCCCTGAATAAAACAATTTTGACCTGTCCACAGTAGAAGGTCTCCAGCTGTCTGGCAGAGAGAAAATATGAGAGTGCTGCCTCGCTTTCGTATGTACATTAGGGATGTGGTATTGTCTGAATGGACTACCACAGTCTGAATCCCTAAGTGAATTGCTTTCAGCTCTCTGAAACTGATGTCAAGGTTCTGTTCTTTCGGCGACCACGTCCTGGAAACTTTCTGGTTCCCTGAGGGAACTCCCCAGCCTAGAATCGAGGAGTCTGAAAAGAAGTTTAGGTCTGGGCACAGAGGATGGATGGCTTTCCTTCCGAAAGACTACGTTCAGACCGCCACCACTGCCGGTCCGACTTGAACTACAGGTTTGTGGGAAATGTTTAAGTGTCTGGCTGTGTTTCCCTGTCCCAGCTGGCTTTGAGGTAAAATTGCCAAACTCTCGTATGAATTTGCCAACCTTGACGAATGTCTTGATGGACGAGTCCCCCCAGTAGGCTCATCCACTGATGGGCCGAGCAAGACAAAAGGGCTAGAAACTTGTGGACCATCTGAAGGCAGCTGGTGATTCTCTTGGCCGATGGAAAATCCCGAAAAGTCTGAGAGTTAGTCCTGAGAGAGGAGATGTTCAAGTCCTTCTTGCAATTTTCCCTCAAAGGGGATCAAAGAGGCAAGTTGTCTAGGCAGAGACTGGTTTTTATGCCTATAAAAGAAAAAAAAAAAAGTCATTTGTTAGAGGAGCAAGGACTCTGGTGGATGCTTGAGGTGCCGTAGAGAGGCCAAAGCAAACAGCCCAAAATTGGAAGACTTTAGCTGTTGCCGGGTGCTCCAAAAGGAGACAGGCGTTTAGATGCTGACATGGGACGCCTGAGAGGGCATCCTGGAAGACAAATCTTAAGAAACTTCCTGGAGTCTGGATTGATGAGTAAGTGGAAGTATGCATCTTGTATATCAAAGGTTATCATCCAATTGTCCTGGTGAATGGATGAAAGGACTGACTGGTTCGTCTCTATCTGAACTTTGTCTTCCAAATAAAGAGACTGAGGGCACTTACGTTGAGGATGGGTCTACAAACCTCGGTGATTTGGCGACCACAAACAGACAGAAGTAGAAGCCTTCCGAGTTGATGTCCTCGACTTCTTCTATGGCTCTCTTTCGAAGGAGAGAGGAGACCTCCTCCAAAAGGGCTGAATGTTTTTCTGAGCCTCTTGAGAAGGCCGTCAAAATGAAGGGAGAATGGACTAAAGGGGGAGCTCCAAGAATGGAATGGAGTAAACCTCCCTCAGAACTTTTGACATTCCACTGTTATGTCCCTTTGACACTCCACTTCTCCCAAAACTCGAGAAGACTGGCTTCCACTTGTGCACAGAGGACTTCTTCCTCATTTCTGGGCAAGGACTTGAGCTCCTCTTGACAGAACTGGCCGAGAAGTGGACACTGGAGCAGGTCCTAGACTGGATTTGGGCTTACTTCCAAGAAAGGGATGTAACTGGAGATGAGAGAGTGTCTTAGGAACAAACACGGACGAATCCTTGGGGCATTTGGAAGAATGCACCAGAAGTCAACTTCTATTGGAGATCCGACTTCTGGGCCTTAGTGACTCCTTTAGTGGGAAAGGAGCACCAAAAATCTTTTTTCAAAACCCCATAGAGAAAAAGAGCCAAAAGTTCAAGAGAGCCATCCCTGATGGTCTTGTCCGCACGAGAAAAGACTCCTAGCCAGTCCAAGGCAGGGTCTCCAACTAAATCATTGCCAGCTTTAAGCTTCTTGCCTAGCACTCTCACCATCCAGTCCAAGAAACTGGAAGCTTCAAGCAACTCAAAGAGGTCAAGTTCTGCTGATCGATGAGCATCGGGAAGGAGCTTCCCCAGTGGCGTAGGTAAGAAAACTCCTACGGATTAAGTGCGAGGGAGGAAAGACTAAGGAAGCCTTACCTTGCTCCCTCTTAACAGAGAGCCAAACTTCAATCTCCTTGACTGCCTTCCTACAAGACAAGGAAAGCACCATTGTGGGGAGCCTAGGTCTGTTGTCCAGGTGGCTCCTCATCAGGAAGGGTGAGGTAGCTAGAGCCAAAATAGGGTACGAGAGCTCACCTGCAAATAATGAGGGAAAGCTGCATAGGCTAGAAGACCCACAGTCGGAAATGGGCACTTGGCGCCCTACAGATGATACTGAATAGTTGGCACCAGGCACTCTGGAGCTGGCACTGGAAGCTCGGTAACTGGTGCCAAGCACTCGGGAGCCGGCAGTGACGCTCAGGAGCTGGTGTCAGGCACTCGTGAGGAGATGGGCGCTTGAACGAAGACAATGGGCACCTGAAAGGAATCTTTGGGAGTTTGGGAGCCAAATACTGGAGCCCAAAAGAAGTACACTCAGGAGAAAAATACTCCGGCTGTCCCATGTACTGCAGGAAGGTTGAGGACTGTGCTCAGCTCCTTAAACTGCTAATTGGGCAGCAGAGAAGAGCTACCAGCATTGCCCTAGAGCCTCTTCAATGGACGAGATGAATCCAGAAAGCGCTTGCGGCGCTTCCAAGTCCGGGCTAGAGTCTAGAGAGTCGGACGACAACTGGTGCACATCCAAGAAGCCTTTCCTGTGACTGTTGAAACCTGGGATATATGTTCGACAGGTTCAACTGAGGGGGCAGCAACCTGTGGGCAAATGTCACCGGACTCCCTTGGACTTCCGGCAGGTAGGACAGAGACCTTCGTCTAGGAGAACCAGTGGGATGAGAAGCCACCTCCTCCTCTTCCATAAAACTGTCTCCTGTCAAGACACCTTTCCAATGGCTGTCTGCCAATACCTGGGAATGCGCAACAGGTTCGACTGGAGGGGGGGGTGGGGGGGCAGCTACCAGTGGGCCAACCCCATCAGCCTCCATTGGACTTTCTGCATGTCTTCTCCCAGGTTAATGGGAGTAAGACAGTGACCTTGGTCTAGGAGAACCAAAGGGACGAGTAGCCATCCCCTCCACTTCACTGTATTTGCTGCTAGGTTAAAATCTTGTTAAACCTAAACTCAAGACTGGCAATGGCAAGGGTCAGAAGAAAGGGAGCCAGTAGGTAGATTAAAAGTAGGAAGGGTGGGAAGGAAGAAGAAGGAATAGCAGGGTTATGTTCTAGCCTAGGCTTAGCTAAGAGAAGCACAATTTTCTGTGCTAGAGGCCACATTCTTCTTCCAATCAATAACTTCTCTATGTGAGATTTAAGTACCTTCCACTTAACCTCACTTGGCTCCAGGGGCTTGAGAGCGGGTGTCGAGTGCTTGGGAGCTGGCGCCGTGTACTTGGGCAATCATTACATTCGGCACCAGTTCCTCCTTACTACATTATTGTACCCTACATTTACTGCAAAATATGTCTCTTCTTACTACAAGGGTCATATGAAGACCTGAGCTATCTGTTATGCAATCTTTGCTACAGTAGCGAAAGCCAGATGAACCTGAATCAAACAGAACAACAAAAGCTGGGAAAATTATCCTGAAAGCTATAAAAGCTTGAAAGTTACTCACAATAAGCAATAATACTTCACCAAAATCCAGCCAAACAACCAAAAATCAGTAAACTAAAGCTGCAGCAAATCCCCGCTGTCACTCGAGAGCCCGCAAAAACAGAATGAGGGTTTCTGCTAAGTCGTTTCCAGTAGTCCTGTTAGTGGGCGGGACTTGTCACCAACACTAAACTATCTAAGTGCTACCACGATTTTTTAAATAAAGGCTGCCATGCGAGTTGAAACTATGGCTATGTAATTACTTGGTAAGTTACTTATCCTACTGTCTAGAACTAAGTTTGTATGAAATTTTAACACGAAGTTGCGACTGAAAGCAATTTTCACTGACTGGATCCATGAATTTTTGGCTTTTTGATCATGTAACCACCTGCTTTAAAGAAACTACACTGAACAATAAAAATTTGACAGGCATTTTGTTCAGGAATGTCATCATTGTCAACATAGCCTCCAATGCCACCTGACACAGTTATCAAAACAACAACTACATCAAAGCTTTACTTATATTGTATTCTACTACAGAATGAGCTGGTGACTTGCAAGTCATCATGTTCATCCTTTTACATGTACTTCATCTCCCTTGGATATGCAAGGCTAGTTCACAGAATATTCATAGTTATCTTCATAGCAAAGGGCCTCTCTGAAATTCGCGCCACCCTTTTATTTTTTACCTTCAAAAAACTTCACCTCACCTCCAGCCTCCTTTCTCATAGTTTTTATCCAAGACGACCTGATTCTTATTATATGTGCCCTAGCTGACACTTGTATAATATTATCCTTAGTGTTGTAAGAAGGATTGTCCAGGCCATCTGCATCTCATTTACATCTTTAACTCATCTACACACGGAACTTTTGTAATTTCCCTTTTGGATCATTTGTCACTATCCTGCCATCTGACTTATAATATTCACTTGCTTTTTTCTCAAATTCACAAAATCTTTTAGATACTGTTTCACTGTCATACCATGATTCATGTGAACATAGCAATACAAATTTTTTAAATTGCATTTCACCCAGGTCATTATTTGATTTGAACGTTTTGGAAATCATTGTTCCTACATATTGTACTTGAAAGAATTCACCTCTTAAATCCTGTCTCCATCTACTATTTTATCCCTGAAAACTGAAGATATTATGTCTGGGAATCAATATTTATGATTAAATACAAATATAATATTGAATTAACATCCAAACCTAAAATTTAAATTATACTGTTTCCTCTGATTGAGAGAAAATTTTAAAATGCTGTACCTCAAAATATATATTTACCTTAAAGCTCTTACCTCATCTTAACTTTAATCT
This sequence comes from Macrobrachium rosenbergii, assembly GCF_040412425.1. Classification (NCBI taxonomy): domain Eukaryota; kingdom Metazoa; phylum Arthropoda; class Malacostraca; order Decapoda; family Palaemonidae; genus Macrobrachium; species Macrobrachium rosenbergii. The sequence continues at coordinate 52,596,332 of NC_089745.1, forward strand.
ATTTCCAATAATATTTTGTATATAACAGACTTGTGAACAAAAAATTATCTATTTCCAATAATATTTTGTATATAACAGACTTGTGAACAAAAAATTATTTTTTTTTACATCCTGAAAGGTTACATCTTGAGATTTTTCAAAGAGTGACTTTGTTACAAGATTTTAAAATTCACATAAAAAACAAATTATTGTACTGAGAATTGTGATAATTTAATTTCACTGATAAAAAGCAATTAGTAGCAAAGACCAGATTTTAAAATTTCCTACTTTTTTAAGTCTAATATCAAAAGCCTGGGATCACAGATTGTTTCTGAAGCTTGCTTGAATACATACAAGGTCCTTCATGGCTAGTGCAAATTATTTATAGCCCTAAAAACATCTGTTGGAATATCCTCTTCTATCATTTACGGAGATGAAAACCATAAAAAATTTGTATATGTTGCAACACATAAAAGCTCTTTAATACAGAATAAAATAAAAATGCAAAGCTTATAAATTTAAAATACATGTACTGCATACAGTAGTAGGTTCAAAAATTTGTTTCAAATTACTTAGCTGATTTAGCCCTATGATAATGAAAAATGTTGAAAGAAATGCTTATTTTTTGCTTCTAAATCATACAGTTTATTTCTTAACAGCTTAGTAATGCTTAAATGATTCTGTGACACTAAAATGATTAACAGCTAGTTTAAGCTAGCTTATGTTGATAAATTTAGCCAAGCCTAAGGTACTTCCAGCAAATTTAGGTTAGATTAGGTCATGTAAGGTCAAGTAGAAAAAAAAAAAGGTCTAAGAATCTTTTATTTCTAGCACCCTTCTAGCACATATATTAAAAATGTATAATTGTTTGGTGATGTATGTTCATCACTTAGCCTATATGCAATAGATTCAGTTAATAGTGTCACCTGAGGAAGTCCAGACAAGGTCTCCTGCCAGTTCAGGAATACAGAGTTTAATTCAGTGGAAAAAAAGAAAAGGGAGGTACCATTACTAATGAACTACTTGCTCAAATATCAAACAGAATTACCTCAGCCCCATTCCCAATAAGGACATTAAAAACATACAATAATGCCTAACACTACTTCTTTAATTTGTTGCAATGCACGTGACTTGTGCTGAAAAACAGCCTAGGGAGAATACGCTCCTTAACAGGTGCTCTAAACATCCTATAAAACTCTATAGCAACCCCACAGCATCACTAATACACGTATTGTACACTGTACAATACGTGTACAGTGTACAATACGTGTATTGTACACTGTACAATAAGTCATTGGATTGTTACATATTTTGGGGCCTACTTATAAAATAAATTTATGCATATTAAGTATCAAAAATAAAGAAAAACCAGAAGAAAATGACAAGAATATAGCACTGTGTACTGTATAGCTCTGTACCTACCTGATGACACTGATGTGCTCTATAGACAGGAAGAGAGAACGAGCTACGGCAGCGGCAATATTTTTATCATTTAATGGTAGACAATGGAACACTCATGCAAACACGTTTGAATTCACTGTCAAGAACTAATGATGCCATGTGGCCAAAGACTGAACTCACATCACATACTATGACAATTTTTATATTTTGGAGCTTTTAAAAACTGTAGTTTTATTGTGTACATATTAATGTACAAGTATATTCTAACATTTGTTTTTATGTGATTTGAAAGTCTTCTATTGATTCTTGTATTTTTATGGCCAATGACTGAACACTGAAACTATGCATGTACCACTATACAGTACATACAGATGAATGTCATGCAAATAAGACTAAGTTCATCTTTAAGCTTTTAAATAATTTTATACTGTACACGACCTATTGTATACATTTTATGTATTTTAACATTTATGTTATTTGGCACTATTTTATTTTATTGTTTTCTGTTTTTTTTTATAGCATTTTCACATTTGTTGCTGACCAACATAAAAATAATATAACGGTTGTACTGTATACTCATTTTCATTTTTAACAAAAACCACCGTAACATTGAAAATGCCCTATGTCAAAGTGTTGTGACTGGAAGCATCACTATCCCATAGTTGTAAAACTGTGGTTTGTATACTATTAATATAAAACACTTAACCAAACTTGCACATTTCACAGAAACTGATGTACAAACAAAAATGAATGCTAAGGTAAGCTACAAGCTATAGCAGCAAGCATGACAGAATACCCAAACAAACTTTAAAAGTTATACCACAAAATAAAAGTTACTGCCATCAACCTTCAATAGAAAATAACTTAAAATATGCTGGAGTTAGGTTTTACACAAAAACCAAGAAAATTCAATCAACCAAGGTTATACATATTGCATCAAAATATGACATTTTTATGACAAAATAGTTTTATATATATACTTAACAAGTAATTACGTAGCTATTGGTTCCCTAACCTACGGCAGCTTAAAAATTCAAAATTTGCGTGGCGGTGCTACTATCGTTTGCATGCAGGTGACAAGGTCCCACCCACTTTCCGGGAGTCAAAGGAAAACTTAGCAGAGAGCTCAATTAGTTTCATGCTCTAATGTCCATGCAAGGGGAGGATGGGGGCTCCGATCATGTAATTACTTGGTAAGTATATAAAAAACTTTAACATAATGTCATTTTTATATAAGTAACTTACAAAGTAATTGTATAGCTGATTCCACATTGTTAGGAGGTGGGAAAGAGCATGGAAATATTCTACTCCAAAGCATTAAGTAATGAATTTGAAACAGAAAGGTTGCTAACACTGAATAGTATGTTTGTTGTTTCCTTACCCGTTGAGAGAGCTACTGCAGGTAGGCACTGCTTCTGATCGGTGCTTCTCTCAACTTGTAATGGGCATGGCAGTGTAGCCAAGGGTCGCCCTTACATTAGTGGGAACTTTGCAGCGGAAGTACACTGTATGCTGACAAAGTTTTAAAAAGATGCCCTTGCCCTGGGCAAAGACCAGAATGCAAAACAATAACACTATCACCTATACCACAGAATTAAAACCATAACCCAAACCATTACAAATTAAAAACGAAAACGGTGGGTACTCCAGGTACAAAGTACCCCCAGGCTTCCCATCGACTCAAACCTCAAGTCAAGGCGAGTGGATAGCAAAGGAGCAGAGTTCCCTATGGCTCCTCTCCCACCACTATACCAGCCCCGGATAAAGGTCTCCTAAAGTGTTAACATTTTCAAACACTGTCTCTATGTCCTTGAGGTAGTGTGAGACAAATATGACTTGCATCTCTAGAACGTCGACTGTAAGACAGTAGAGGGAAGTTGTGACTGCCCTAATTTTGTGAGCCTAAACCTTAACTAACAGAAAGGTTTCCGAGAGATCTGAGAGTGGGCTTCTGATATCAACTCTCTCAGAAAAAAGGATACGGCATTTTTGGAGAGAAGGTGAACCAGGTTTCTTACAGAGCACCAGAGGTTGCTCGAAGGTCCTCTAATCTTTTCTGTCCTGTGAAGGTAGTACCTGAGACACCTCACTGGACAGAGGAGTCTTTCTTCTTCCTCAGGTCCTACAGCAGCCATAACAGTCTTGATGACGAAGGATCTAGGCCAGGGTTTGGAAGGGTCCTCATTCTTTGCAAGGGAACCAAGAGAAAGAGAGCAGACAGCATCCCCTTGCACAAAACCTACTCTCTTATCTATCACTTGTAACTCGCTAATATGTTTGGCAGTAGCAAGCACCACTAAAAAGAGTCTTCTTGGTGAGATTCCTGAGGGAAACAGATGGTAGAGGTCGACAGCTTCCTGACAAACTTTAAGAATATAAAAAAAAGCAGCTATTTGACTTACAGATGTCTCGGAAGAAGAGACGTTATACCAGCTGTACCACCTTCTGAAGACTGCCCATTTTGATTGGTAGAGCTTTGTAGAAGATGCTCGTCTGCACCTCGCAATTGCCTCTACAGTTTGTCTCGAAAAACCTTTTGCTCTGACAAGGTGCTTGACAGTCTTAAGCCTGTCAGGGACAGAGCGGACAACCCTTGGTGGAATTTGAGAAAGTGGGGTTGTCTGAGCAGTGACTGTTTTTGTGGAAGGAGTCTTGGGTAATCCACCAGGAGTTGAATCAGGTCTGGGAACCATTCCTTGTTTGGCCAAAAGGGAGTGACTAGGGTCATGGAGGTGTTCTCATGCGTAGACAGCTTGTTGATTACCTCCCTCATCATTCTGAAGAGAGGGAAGGTTACACATCTAAGCCTGTCCAGTCCAAAAGCATGGCATCCATGCCCCATGCTTGAGGACCCGGGACTGGAGAGCAAAAGAGTGGAAGACGGTGATTTCTCGACGTTGCAAAAAGATCCACTGTGGGCTTGCCCAATAGTTCCACAGATTGTCGCAGACTAACGGGTCTAAGGTCCATTCAGTCAGAAGGACCTGTTTTAGGCAGCTTAATTTGTCCGCAATAACGTTCATTCTCCCTTGAATGAACTGGGTGAGAGAGTGACTTGATTCTCCTCTGCCCACAGGAGCTCCCTTGCTGTCTCGTACAGTGAGAAAGAATGAGTGCCCCCTGTTTGCGAATGTAAGCAAGTGCGGTGGTGTTGTCCGCATGCACTACTATCTTCTTGCTGCAAACTAGATCGGAGAAAGACTGAAGGCCCAGGTGAAATGCTCTTAATGTTGATGTGAGAACTCTGTTGTACTGTAGTCCATGTCCTGGAGACTTCCTGGCTGTCCAGAAGAGTGCCCCAGCCTAGGTCGGAGGCGTCTGAATAAAACTGAAGGTCTGGGTGCACTGGGAGATGAGACTTCCCTTCCTGAAGTTTTTCTACACATGACCACTGCTGGAGATCCTCTTTGATTTCCAACATTATCAGGAGGAACCAAACAAAAACTTCTTTGTTTTCTTCTGAAGATGGAAAGAGAAACCTACAATACTTTCAGGTCCTAACTGTGACCCTTTTTCAAGAGATGAGGTAGTCAGGCTGGTTCAAGGCCCAGCAATCTTCTGGTTGGGTCTTTCTGCACCAGTTCGCTTTGAGGAAAAACTGAAGGGGTCTCATGTGCTGTCTAATTTTACAAACTGCTCTACTGAAGCGAGGGTCCCCAGAAGACTCATCCACTGGACTGCTGAGCAGGAAGGAAGAGGAAGGAACTGACTGACAGTCTGAAGGCAGTTTTCGACTCTTTTGGGTGACAAAAAAACCCGAAAAGTCTGAGAGTTCGGTATCATCCCTAAATAGGGAATCTTCTGAGTCAGTGTCATAACTGATTTCTTTTCATTTATGAGAATGCTTAACTCCTGTGTCAGGCGAAGAGTTCTTCTCAAGTCCTCCGCACACTTTTCCTCCGACAACAAGCGAAGAAGCCAATAGTCTAGGTATAAGCTGATGTTGATTCCCAGAAGGTGAAGCCAATTCCCTAAAGGAGCAAGGATTCGTGTGAAAACTTGTGGGGCCATCGACAAACTGAAGCATAGGGCAGGAACTGTGGTACTCTGTCCTGAAAAACGAAGCATAGAAATTTCCGTGAGTCTGGACGAACAGGGATGTGAAAATACCCATCCTGCATATCCAGGGTGACCATCCAGTCCCCCTATTGTACAGAGGACATGACTGAGCAAACTGTCTCCATATGAAACTTCGTCTTCAGTACGAACACATTCAAGGCGCTTACGTCCAGAATGGGCCTCCACTGTACTCACATTTTTTTCCATCAGAGATATAATAACTGATCCCATTTCCATAATCGTATTAGATAATAAACCAAATTTCTGATCGAACCTTGATTCAAGGCTGGCAATGGCACTAAAAGCAGAATCATGGGAACCTGTAACAGGAGTAGACAGTAAAGTAGGAGGACTTGGAATGTGAGAAACAGGAGGAATTGGAGTAGTAGTAGTTCTATCACCCCCTACATTATCCAAAGGAATGGAATCTGTATTGGCCCTATTCTCAGCCCTGAGGGCTGCTTTCCTCTTCCTATTTCTTTCCAATTTTTCTAGATGAGATTTCAAGGTTTTCCATTTCTTATCCTCCCAATCCTGACACTCTATGCAAGTATTATCTTTCATACATTCTTGTCCCCTACATTTAGTGCATTTTGTATGAGAATCATACAAAAGCTTGGTTAACCTAGTTCTACAACCCTCAGAACAGAAGCGAATACTTCAACATCGTTAACTTAAGTAATTCCTAAAGTTAAGCAGAGATAACAATTCATCAATGATAGAAAGCCATCAAACAACAAATCCTGAATACTTCAAGATCGGGCAAATAACTAGACGAAAAGCGAAGCAGCAGCTGCGAAAAACTACCAATGTTGATTGGAAGCCAGCAGGAAATGAATTGAGCTCTCTGCTAAGCTGTTCCTTTGAGTCCCAGATAGTGGGTGGGCCCTTGTCACCTACACACTAATGACAGTAGTGCCACAGCATGAATTTTGAATTTTTAAGCTGCCATAGGTTAGGGAACCAATAGCTATGTAATTACTTGGTAAGTTACTTATATAAAAATGTAGTCTTAAAAGATGAATTCTTGGCAAATATGCATGCATTTGTGAAACTTGTTTACTATCAACTTCTTATATCAATACATACATGCCTGAAATTCTGTAAAATTATTTGAAATGTTTGCCCTAAATCTGCCTAATATAAAAAATCAGTAGTGGCATAACACTTGAGAAAACACCTGTTATGCCGGGAACAGGATGGTTTAAGATTTGCTGACATTTACCAAAGCAAGAACTTATGTGAGAAACAAGGAACACCACCTAGCTAATACATATCCCCTGGTGATGAAAATGCTTCTATAATTCCAGTGCATTTGAATGAGCTGTATCACAAACAGTCTATTAATGCAATTCAACACTTCTTTTATCTTAGAAAGACTTGGTAAAGACTTGAGTCAAAATTTCGTGAAAAAAAACTTTGCTTACCTGGGTACATAGCCGGTTGAGGTGCTTGAGGAGGATATGGTTGCTGGGGATAACCTCCTGGATAACCCTGAGCAGGAGGATATGGCTGGGGCTGTGGTGGATATGGCTGGGATGGATACGGCTGTGGGGGATATGGCTGCGGGCTTGCGTAAGGCTGCTGCATTGGTTGCATTGGTTGAAGGGGTTGCGTCACAGTCACGTCAGCAGTGTTAGCTGTACACAAAAATTAACATTATTACAAAAGAAGCAAACATTTTTTTACACTGTCTCTCCCTTAAAACTAAGAGTTATAAAGCAATAACCAGTGATGGCCGCTGAACATGACCTGACTTTTGGTTTTCAAAGTCACAACAGCAGTTTCCCAACTGTTAACTTTAAATTGCTCTAAGAATTATTTGTATTCTAGTAATGTATCTCTCCTGTTCCCAGTGTTCTGGGTTATGCTATAAACACTAACTTCACCACGAAATTTGGTAAGTACTATATGGAACTTCAGAAGACAATAGTACAAATGTAGAGATTTATGGGAAACATGGCTATAGGGAAAATATATTTAGATGAAGTTATTTGTTGATGGCAAGATCACTTGCACAAAGATAATATTCATACTAGTTTTCTTGGTTACCTACTCTCAAATTCTCAGTAACCTCAAATTCTCAAGCTTTTCTGGCCATTACATAAACACTGCATTGAAACGTGATCTTCACAGCTCAATTGTTATAAACAAACTTTACATTATGTAAACATTGAATCATTATCAATTGACACAAGTAAAAAAAAAATCTTCTCTAAGTATATATAAAACTTACGGTTATGTACTGCACCCCTATTTCGTCGCTTGTGAAGAATACAGAATGGGCAACAGCAGCAGCACACAATACATACTACAATTATAACCAAAATGAAAACTCCAATAACAGTCAAGATGGTAGGTAGCCTGTAAACAAAATTATAAAAATTAATATCCATGTACACTGAAGACAAGTTTTGATGTTGAAAAGTTTAAGCAATTACAATTTTTAAATGATACTACAGACATAAAAAAAAATTTTGTAATATCAGACTTCAAAAAAGGAAAACCATGATTTACAGTGACTTCTGAAAAAAAATGGGCACTGTAGGTTAAGGGTTTGTGTTAAATTAGGCAATAAGGTTTCTTGGCTGCTTACATCTTTCAGTATTATTAATTTCAATTATAAAAATATCCCTCTTAAAACATAAATAAATTTTGTTAGCAACACTAGCACTATAACTTATGTTAGTAAACATATTAATATGTTTTCAAGCAAGGCAATCTTTATTAAGATCACTGAGAAATTTACATTCTTTTGGCATTTACCAGAGAGAGAGAGAGAGAGAGAGAGAGAGAGAGAGAGAGAGAGAGAGAGAGAGAGAGAGAGAGAGAGAGAGAGAGAGAGAGAATCTTAATGGAATACTGTACAGCATACTGAAAGGTAGCACCCTCTTGGTAAGTTCTCAGTTTTTAAGCTCATGCAATGCAATCTATTTGATCCCAACCTCAATATGCTATATGTAACTTTACCATCATGCAAACATTTACTACTGGTCCCAGCAAAATTCTGCCTTCTGTTCAAGCAGGCTGCTTCATATCCAGAAATTTTCTCACCAACTTCAGGTGCCTTTTTTTTCCAATTCCTAGTACAGAAATGTCAATTGTTTACTCAATACTGTCCCCATCTGCATTCTAAGGCGTTAAAAAATTTATCCTAATACTGTACTAACTGAATTGAATTGAACTGAACTCTTTGTTCTAGCTATAAGCCATATGCATTAGGTAAAATTTACATACTGTATACGTATCTTTACAAGAGAGCTTTATAGAGAATATTGCATAGTCATAAATTCACATTACATACTGTTTTTCAAAATCTTAATATATTACATAATATAAAATAATATTATGAACTAGATATCTGATTTTTTTCTTATTTCACGACTCTCTAAAAATGAGATTACTCCATTTCAAAAATGCTGAACCTCAAACTTTTAAGAAGACTACCATTTATCTTATTTAGCCGAAGGAAGAAATTATTGTAACTATTTTTCCTTAAAAGTTCTTGAAATGTAGGAATACCAAATTTGACAAAATGGTCAGAAATACCACAGAACCTTCAATATTCTTAAAAAGTCTCAAACTATTATAAGAGGTATCAAAGCCTGTGATTTTTACAGGAACATACATCCACGAAGATTGAACGTAAACACAATTATTAACCTGACATAGTTACCAACATAAAAGGACAGAATGCTTTGATTCCATAACAGACTGGACCTTGGAGAGCAGAGCATGTAAAAATACAAAAAAGGATCTACATAGTTGTCCCCATAATGTCTTTTGGGCAGAAAGTATGTACAAAATTCTGGGGAACATGCAGTTAGATGTAGATGTCCATCTTGACTAATTACTCAGACTTAATACCAAACAAGCAAAAGGTTCTTTACCAGCCTGTTTTCTTAATGTTTGTATACACACACATAGGTCACCATCAATGGTGAAGCACTTACACACCATGAAGCAGTGTACTCAACCTAACTTGCTTTCAATATCTTTCTTTGGCCAATATAAACCACAGTATACTGTGTATATTAAGGGAGTAAGTCCCTCTCTGAGCAAAACAGTAATATATCAAACGCCAATGGGAACAAAAGAAATACTGTACAAAGCTTAAATAAAATGAGTATGTACAAATATTTACAATGCATACAAATGATATGTACAGATATTTACAATACATATAAATGGAGTGCTAACCCACTAAGGGAGCTGGTTAGGGACAAACTGCCATCAGTAGAAAGGTATTCAATGGTATGAAATACTGGTTTGCTTACACTGGTAAAAATTCTTGAATCTTACGTGACAACATGTTTTTAGAAGACCCAGGTTGCTAGACCAGAGGTAAAATAAGTCGACAAAATATAATGTTCCTGAAATGCAAGAACTTGGTTAACACTTAAGAGGGTCTGTATGTTGTGAATCAGTGCTAAAGGTAAACCAACTCACAAAGAAAAATCTCTTAAAATTCTTAACAATGGAAACGACTTCCACAGCAGCTTTGTAAAGTCGAAACTATACATTCTTGTAGCAGCTTAGAAAGGGGAGGGGAAAAGCAAGTAGTATTAAGAAAGAATTTTCCAGTGTTACTAACCCAAGTACAGTATTTACCTTATCTCCAGTAGTTTTGAAAGGTACAGCTCTTGATGTTTAGTGAATCATAATCTTTTCAAATACCCTACTAAATATTGGTTAAGGAACTTTGGAACTGTTTAACAATCAGCCATCTTACCACAGTAGCTCTAGAAGGCTTTTTGAGTCATTCTTGCTAATGTCTCATATCCAACCAAAAAAGTCTAAAAACCTCTAAAACGGAAAAAAATAAGCCAAGACTACAAAATCAGGCACATGCAAAACAAAACTTACAGATGTGCTCTGCTTCAATTAAGTGCATTTTCTGACAACCCAACCATAGCACAGAAATAATCTTTTCAGCCAGGGAAAATGAAGCAGATCTCAGCTAAGATGCACTCTTGGTGAGCAAGTTAATATTGTTTCTTTGCTTATAAAAAAATAGTATCTGGACTAGCAAGACTTTACAGTAAGAAAGTATTTGCACACATTAGCACTTCCCTGTCTCAAGGCAATAAAAAGATACAGTATACTGTAACATTGGATGAAATCCTATCTATCTAGACATGTGATCCTGGTCTCAGACTATTTCATAGCAATAATCTCTTCCTGAGGTAACAATTGTGAATGAATACTGGAAAAAGTAATGGAGCATACAGCACTGTAATGGTCTATTACAGAAATTATCACACAGTTAAAAGTAAAATGTTTATTTCTGCTTGCATTTCCTGAGGACTAATGTGTGTTGCAGAGGATAAACAATTCTTTCCACCATAAAGGGGGTTTAATAGCTAAACAAATGAGGAGACTGCTGAAACCTCTCCACTGAGCTTCATTTGACAAGATGATGGCTATGAGCCCTACTGTTAATGTTATATTCTCACGAGAATCTATGACCTATTTGCTCTGCTCAAGCATTTCGCTGGGATGGGATAAATTCTATGATTCAATTTCACTTTTACATCACCAACTTTCATAAAAGTTATGCAATAAAAACTTTCTGTTCTTTAAAAGCTCTTTGTCTCCTCCATGTGTATTTATCACCATCAAAATCCTTAGCATAACTTTAGTATGGATTTATTATTCCATTTATACACCTTTTAACAGATCATTAGTCTCACAAGGCATAGTACACTAGTCAAATCTATAATATTTCATAACTGACAAATCAAGATTCCATACTCCTCATTAAAACAGAAGAGTACCTTCTTGATCTATATGACAAATGCAGATGAAATTGGTGAAACACAGGCACTTAACCTAGGCCCAATTTTCTCAGTTTGTTTTATTAAAAAATAATTTCTAAAAGTCACTTATTTTGTGCATCCTTTAGTGTACAAGTTTCCAAGGTTCAGCCTATTCAAATCCTTTTATTTTCATGATACAGCATACTCAACAGATGACTGTGAAGGAGGCATGCCAAGTACCAACGGAAATCACAGTGCCTATATTATGGTAAAAGTCATAGTACTGTTTTGTTACCCGACATATATTGTGCCTCCAGAATCACCTATCCACACTTGCTCACTGAATGCTGATGGATTAGTTGGTGCGTTGCATGCCCTTTCCTTCCACTTTGGAGATTCAGTTTAATTCTACCAGCAATTCTGATACTGAAGTATTTACATTGATCATATCAATACTATCCTTATTGCATTACATTAAAACTGTTCATGGTATTTATTTCCCTTCTTTAATTCTCAGCCATGTTAATGAAGCTGACAGACCAGTGGCTTCTAGAGAGGTTAACCTCCAGTGAAGACAACTGAACCTAAACCCATAATTAGTTGCATTAATTACTTAACATCTTGACTCTCACTGATCTGGCCCAAATGATTCATTCTAATGAGAGGTCAAAAGTGATGACGAGGGAATTAGATACCACAAGAAAAGGATTAAATTTTTAAAACAAAGAAAAGCTGTGCACTGACAATATTCTGCCCTCCCCCACAAAAACCAAGAACCTATAATGTTCCATGAAATATACACTGATGACAGTAACTCCTCTACAGTGGCACCAGGTGTGACAACCAGGTCCTCTTGTTCATGACAAAAGAATGACACAGACTGGAAACTTTTGAGACAATCAAGAGGCAGTGTTAGCCTGTTTGCATTACAATATTAACTGAAAATTGAAAGTTATTCACTGAAGTACAAAGGGGCCACAGGAAACAAAGAAAAAAAAAGGTAAAGAGCAAAGCAATGGGCAAAAGAGGTGAGGAAGAGATCCTGTTATCTATCGGAATCTTGGACCACAATAATTTTCCTTGTCTTCGTTGACAGTACATTAAATGATTCAGTCTCAAAAGTTATATCCTTATTTTTAGGATTTTTCAAAAGCTGTAAGCTCTTTATTTAGAAGACCAAATATTTCCAAAATATTGTGGGTTATTTTAACAAGAGTTTTATAATCCCATTCAATTACTTCATTTTTAAAAATAACTATACTGTTCTGCAATTTTTTGTTTTACAAAGTATTCTTAACCTTTTAAGAGAGAGAGAGAGAGAGAGAGAGAGAGAGAGAGAGAGAGAGAGAGAGAGAGAGAGAGAGAGAGAGAGAGAGAGTGTGTGTGTGTGTGTGTGTGTGTGTGTGTGTGTGTGTGTGTGTGTGTGTGTGTGTGTGTGTGTGTGTGTGTGTGTGTGTGTGTGTGTGTGTGTGTGTGTGTGTGTGTGTGTGTGTGTGTGTGTGTGTGTGTTTACAAAAACACTAGCCTTTCATTGACTGAGCAAAAATGCTCGGCAATAATTTTCTTTGACCACACTGTACAACATTATACAGTACTGTGCTTTACTTAGTGCCACAAAACCGAATTTGGTGTCATTTTCAAGAGTTGACCTATACCATGATTTGTTTAAACATGCCAAATATTATGACATGAAAAAAAGTTTACTTTTATTTAAAAAAATTCACAAAAAGAAGAAAAGATCTTTAGTTCGTTTATACAGCATAAAAGTAAGATCTACAGTACAGTACAGTGCCTTTCTAATGATATGAAATTCATTACTATTTGAGCAATGTATGATACCATAAAGAGCATTAAATAAAATGAAAAATATACTTGAGGGGGGAACAAAATAACAGTTCACGTCACTTTTTAAAGATTTTCTGTAAATCAAAATACTGTGATGCAAATACCAGTCTTTACGACAACAACAAGCATCCATACACTCAATATTCAAATTTTACAATGCTTTTTTATGATTTCCAGACATTTTATGTTAAAGTTATCTCAAAGGGTTAAATAGGTGGACCAAACCACTAAGTTAACTTTAAAGTATGAATGGACTGAGGAGGTGGTTCTCAAACTGCATCAGTTCCCAATAAATTCAACCATCTTTTAAAAACTGTTTTAGATTTTTTAAATATCTTAAAATGCAAAAATATAATGACTGGGTAAACAAACTGTAGAAATGGACAAAATTTCTTTCAAGGATTTATTGAAAAATTTCTTATATTTGCTATTGATTGAAAACTGGACTGTCACAAAACAGATGTTTCATTGTTAGTACTGGTCTACAATCTCAGATTAGATCATAAATTAGAAAACACTGAACTCATTTACGTACATAATTCAGGCTATTCATTTGTAAGTTATATAAAGAATTTATCTTCTATTTTCATTCATTTTACTCTATCTCGCCAATTTTTTTTTTTTTGCCTCTTTTTCTGTTCTGTGGAAGCTTGCTTATAAAATTCATGGCATTTTTTAACTTATAAATTGATAAAGGAAAGTCAAAGAGTATATTAATGAAGATAAATTATTCTCATGTCACGTCTAAATCAAAAAATACAAATTACTCTAATGAATTTTGCTGCAATACTGTACTACAAAACAAAATTTCTGTGGCAGTTCCACTTATAAGAAAATAAAATTTAGAACCTGTCGCACCAGTGGATATTAATGATGACTGTTATTTCTGCACTTTGAAATGGAGGAGTGTTTTTTCTGGAAGCTAAGGAAACTTTTATGAGTTTCAACAGTCTTGACACATCTTGCCCCACACACACAATTATGAGGAAACTAATGGTAAAACAGTATAATGTTCATATTAAAGGGTTACACTGTTGGAGAGCCACAATTCACAAATTCGAATTTCACAATTAAGGATCAACTGCTACATTGTCCAAAATCTCCAGGGTAAAAATATATCCCAGTTTTCACTAGTGTACTTGCCTGTTTCATTTACACATTTACAATAAATTTGGCCATGATTTTTCTCAAATATTTTGGCATCTAATTCCAGACATATGCAAACTGATCAAGTCTTAAAAGAGTCAAAGAAGTCTCTGCATCAAGTATTAATTTGTAGAAAATAACAATTATGTACTGCATAGTATTGTAAATCAGCACCACAATGTTTCCTAATATCTCTGAAAGAGCTGTACAAAGATTTTCACCTGGTCTTCAATGCTCTGACGTAAAGACTGCTGTTGCTGTTATTTTTATCATTATTATTATAAGCCAAGCTGCAACCCTAGTTAGAAAAGCACAACACTACAAGCCTAAGGACCCCATTACGAAAATAAAACTAGGGTACAGTGAAAAACTGTCAAGTTCTACATATAGAAATTAACAAAGAATTCAGCTCTTCAAGTAACAGGAAAATCTCTTGGGAATGAGAAAATAAATTTTATATGACAAGCTTATGAAAATGAGATTTCATTTTTCCACCTTGTAGAAGAAAAATTTTTGCTCTATAAAGGAATTTAATGAGACGTAAATTTTACATGGTTTACCAAGTGACAATGAAAGAAGGCAAAACAAACTTCAACACTCAATAATCGATCATCAGTTCACGTAGTTACTGTTAGTAAGTTTACAATTCAAAACATGTTTACACTTAGAAAGATCTTGTTACAAAAAATGCAGAACAGAACCAGTTAGCAGCAGATCTAGGCAGTATAAACAAATGTCAAAACAACAATTTGCTAGTGCACATTTTCCAGTCCCAAATTTCAAGAAATTTCCAAATAGCCATGCTCAGAAAAGTGCAGTCCTTATCTACCAAGATCAAAACTGAGACCCCAACAAGCTTAAAAAGCAACTGAAGACTTGCAAAACAGAAGAAACAACTAAATCACACTTACAACCTGATGGTCCCTGTGGGATCCAATTTTTTTGCAACTTTCTCTTCTATCTTAACTTTAACTTTGTCCTTAGCCTTTTGAATGCAAATATTTGGATTAAGTTTGTCCCTAATAGCACAAAGTGTGTCGTTAGCTTTCTCCTTCAAGCGATCCACAGAATCTCGTATTCCCTCTTGGTCATTTGAAGTCTTGGGGGCAACTGGAGCCTCTTGAACCTGGGCCAGAGCCATTGGTTTTCTGGTAACAATATTAATTCTTTTACCCAAGAATGCTCTTACAAAGTTGAGTTATTGATTAATCATAACATCAGCTCAAGTGGTTGTAATATACCCAGCTAGCATATTCATTACAAAGAAAATAAATCTAGCTTGGAGAAACTTATCAGAATCTATGGATGTAAAAAGAATTTACAAAATATTAATTTGACAAGATACTGTATATAAAAAAAAAGGATGTTACTAGGACAAAACACTTGAAATACCCTGTATGTTTTAAGCTCAGACTATGCATATGCTGCATGTAGCTAATGTTATGATATTACACCCTGGGCAAGCAGGTTGTTTAACCAATAAAATATACATAGATTCAAACACAAAAATAAGTACATGTACTACATGAAACAAAAACTGCTACCAGTGCATGCCATAAAATTCAGCTTAAAATGTACAAGATAAAAAAAGCTAGCTATCACATTTAGCAGGCTCTTTGCATCTATTTTCCTTGGATAGCTGAGCTTTTTTAATAGTTCAAGTAGCACATAGCAAATCAAAGCTAAATACAATTTACCAAAAATAATTTATGTATAAAAAGCTAAGCTCCACAAACAGAAGGCTCTACAAACTGATCCAGGAAACACGCAGGTAATTTACTTGTTATAAGACAAAAGAAAAATATTATTAGCAGCAAGCATTCCAAGAGGTTGTGGAAAAGTACATGAAAAACCAAAATTTAAAATATGAAATTCTAACAGTGACAAGAGAAGTGCCCTTACTCAAGGCCAGCTATATCTAGTGCCTAACAATCAAAAGCTAGAATTGAGACAAAATAGTTCAAAATTCCTCATGAGAGACACAGCTGTATAAGCCCCAACCCCAGAAAAAATTCTAAAGACCTGCAATTATTGGGAAACATTTCCAAACTAAATTATCATCACTCACCAAGCAGATAAAGAACATGCCAAAATTGGAGACTTAAACAGGACATTACTATTATTTCAGGAAGCAAAGAAAAATATTTAATTCCACTGTCACTACTTTTACCCACAACATACATATTGCAAAGATGAAAACCTAATTCTTTTTACCCAAATGACTATCACGCAGACTTTCTAGCACATGCATCATGAAATCCATGAAGCTGCAAGCACTAATTATCAAAGTACTCATACCAATGTAAACCACAATAGAGAACTTATTTGGAGAAAGGATTTTGAAATATTCTTAATGGAAAGATCTCTAATGATAAAAATGGCTAGCCCTATGAGAATCAAAGTACAGTATTTTGAATCAGTGGTCTGATTACAATACTTAATAATGCAAAAAGAAAAAAAGAAAAAACTACAAGTTCCTACAAATTCGTTATTTCCTAACAAATTATATTTGGCAAATTCTAATCTGCTAAACCAGATAAAATACAACCTCTAAAGCAAACAACAGTACAGTATAGATTACTACATAAGAAATACACATAGAAGCCACTTTTGCTAACATCAATTTACTTAATTATTGACAAAACACAAATGAGCTTGTATAGTATCATCAAACTACTGAAAACCTGATCAGGGCAACTTATGGTAAATGCAGCAAAAGACTGAAGTCACAGTTTTCCATCTCTATAGGGGGGTCCTCTTCATGAACTGATTATGTCAGCTCTAGTACTGAGCCTCTGTCCTTTCGAGTGTGTTATTTTTTTGCTAACAACCATCCTACAACACCCTATAAATGACTCAAAATTACTTTTTGCACCCACAATCTACCTTCAACCA
The DNA here is from genome assembly GCF_040412425.1 of Macrobrachium rosenbergii. Taxonomy (NCBI): domain Eukaryota; kingdom Metazoa; phylum Arthropoda; class Malacostraca; order Decapoda; family Palaemonidae; genus Macrobrachium; species Macrobrachium rosenbergii. The sequence goes on from NC_089745.1 coordinate 52,613,416, forward strand.
GTCCTACTACTCTGCTCTCCCCCCAGAAAAAAACACAACCTGCAGTCTTAAAATTAGGATAAATCTTCTGGTGCCCACTGGAAACCAGTAAAAATAAAAACAAGAATTGTTTATGCAAGGAACTGGTGGCATCCGGCATCCATCATGGAGATGAGATGGCAAGCAGCCAGCAACCTGACCTCACCCTGTGACGTCTCAATTTTCTTCTTACCGCCATTGGGAGAGGTTGTTTCTTTACCGGTTTCCAGCTGGAGCCAGAAGATGTATACTAATGTTAAGACCCAGGTTTGTTCTGCATATGAACAAACAATCCTTGGTACCTGATTGTTGGCAATTTGTGAAATTTTAGCTATCAAGCCAGCCACCAACAGACTTTTGGCCATTCAGCACTTAAGAGTGAAAAGCAGGAACTGGAGTTGTTGGACAGCAAGAAGAGGATCCCAGAGTAAAAGACAGGAAGTATGTACTTGGATCTCAAGGAGGAACTGGGATGAAAACCCAAAGTTGTATTATGAAGTAACAGAGGCTTTGGACAGTAATACTGAAGAAATGGAACAAAAATGGAGGTAAAGTAAAAGGTTATAAAAAAGTAGATTCAGCTAGGAACTGAAAGGAAGCTGTCAAAACCCTCAGCAATGCCTGCAGTGCACCACATGAGGTGCAGTAATGGTACAAACCCCCTACTGGGAACAATCCTTGTTGATCCTGTCCCCTAAGTCCAAGTTTTTGTGCAGTGACCTCTTCTTTATGAAGAAAAATAAAATCATAAATCATTTAGATCTTCCAATAAAACTGACATCCATTCAACTTTGGACTACAAGCAAAATAATCATTACCCTGGCCTTCACCTAGTCTGCTAACTGAAACTTTCATCGTTCCAGAGTTGAGCTAGATATTTCACAATGCAGTCAATGATACCTTAAGATCCATACCACTGTGGTCTAAGACAATTTTAATGAAATAATATGTCCTTTAGAGAATATGGCTTGAGAAGCCTTTTCTATAATACAGATGCACGTCCATGAAAAACATGGCTACATTCACTAGCTGCATCAAACTCAAAGCCGAGTTTCTTAAAGAGATCACTACAGAAACGCTTCAGTAAGGTTTGTCACTCAAAGATAAAATATACTTTTAATGACTAAAATATTTTGAAATGTGCCTCCCATAAATCACTTCTAATATTGCCATATTGCTCTTCTTTGTTAGTCTCTTCTTGCTGTCTTGTATTGCCTTGCACAAATTACAACCTCTTTTATAACTACGGCAAGCATATCTCAACTTGTTGAATGGTGACAAGGAAAACTTAATAATTTGTTAAATTCTTGAGATATGAGGAAAAAAATATCAAGTGTGTCAGGAAAGGTAAAACTGGCCTACCCCATGCAGACTACATGGATGATTCAACATCATTTCTATAAAAGGCTAATATTTTTCTAAAGAAACAGAACCACAAGCCAGAGACTTCTTCCACCAACTGCCAACAACAAAACAGAGTAGCTAGGCTACAATTAATGCGTAATATTTACATCCCTAACTCCCATTCTGAAATATTCATATGAAAAAAACCAAAGGAGTAAAAGCTTAATAACTTTAATCTTGTCCTTTTACTTGAGAAATTTAAATTCTGATATCCATCAACAAATTTTCATCATTTAAGTGAATATCAATCAATAAATATTTAACTATAAGAGTGAGACAGCACTCTTAAAGGCCACAAAGCTGACCCAACATGTAGCTTAAATTTGTTCTAATTTATCATCCAACTCACTCCACAAAGCCTACCATAGATTAAAACTCCAGTACTTGATTTAAAGCCATATACTATAGTCAAAATTACATATTAACAGGAATGAATATTGGATCTGGTCTTGACATCATAATCACCTACATTTCCTTTAATGCCTAAATGAGCATGGATCCAGCATAATTCAACATTCATACTGGCTTCATTTAATTTGTGAAATGAAAACTTCGACCTGCTCGGTAAAAGTTCTTAGATAATTCTGAAAAGGGCTTCTACAACACTTTTAGAATTATTTCTTCAAAAATTTTAACTGGTGTGTGTTGTCAATTCTGCTCTAAAAACAGCAGCATTCTTAGGTAATAAGAACTGCTTATAAAGTCCATAATTTCTGGACTGAGTACAAGTGTGAAAAGATTCATGCTGCATAAAATATTATGTTTACATTCACCGATTCAAAATACAGAAAACATACATACAAACTGTTTTCCATTTTCACAATAACCTTTTTTTTATTCAAATAATGCATTTAATTAATTTACTAAATTTTCAATACAAAATTTGTTTTAGGAATTATGTGTAGATGTGCATTTTTGTTAAAAAATTTTTTTTTTGAAAACTTTAATTTTCTCGTAATTTCATAATAAACAATGGGTTGACAAGATTTAAGTAAGAAAGTTTGACTCCTAAGGTGCAGTATATAATAGTCTATGCAGCAGGAAAACAAGAAAACGATCAAGAAAACGATTTTTCTGAAAAAGTGTGGCACTTGGGATACTGTGGTTTCCAGCAAGAGTGCAGTGGAAAAATCATATCAACAAGGTAACTGGTTAGAAACATGGTGTCCAGTGACTGGAAAATATAAAGACCTCAAAGACTGAGGTGGTTTGGAAATGTGCTAAGACTGGATGACGAATAATCAAAGTACATTAGCAGATATGAAGTCCAGTACTAGTATGATACATACCAGTAAGAAGTCTCATAGAAAAAGGACACTTGTCAAAAGCCTAAACCATAAGGGAATTCAAGCAGAAATTGAACTAGACAGTGAGACTGAAGTGATCTGATTTAAAGTGTAAACCTGTAAACGTAAAATCAAGGTAAAAATATGAACAATACTGAATGGTGAGAGTTACACCCTTAATGTCCTCCACACAACTTCCCATAACACCTCAAGTTACAAATTGTGATTTCTGGATCCATAAGATGGACAGGACAGTGGCTTCGTGTATTCCATAAGAGTATCAGATTTCTACCTTCCCTTCCTTATAAAGTTAGGATTTGAATTAATTCAAAGCCTTCCAGAAACGAAGAAATAATGTATATTAAAAGGATGAAGTTATATGAAACTTCTTTTATACAGATCATGGCTGAAAGCCATTTAAAAAGTTCAACAAATGCTCCAACATTAAAAAGACTGTATCAAACACTGACTTGCATTACATAATTATGTTATGTTTATAATACTGAAAATACATTACACTGACCACAGCTACGCAATTATACTAATACAGTAAAAGAAAAAATGATAGTTCTGAAAGTCTCAGAAAAGTGGTGAGAAAGCCACAGTAAGGGAAAGCCTATGAAAACTATTAAACAAACATTTTAAATTTGATCTGAAAACAATGAAATTATGAGAAAAGCTACTTTAATATGCTGAAAATTGGCACAAAGTCTCCCAAGTATCCTAATGACCTCTGCTCTCTTCATCTGAAGCTAGAATTAAGCTTTGAAAAACTGAAATGATCTGACCTGAAAAGGCAATTATTTACAGCCTCATTATGAACAGGTCTTCAAATTTCAATCTCTAAGCCTTAGAGATGTTCTGTATTTAGTATTACATTGTGGTTTTGGTATGGAATTTTTATTAAGTTGAGAAGGTGACAAAAATATACAATGTAAGATAAAGTACACAAGAATAAGGAGCCCACATTAAACAATCATAATGTAGATTCTGACAAGTACAGTGATACATTTCTGACCTATATTACAGAAGAATATAAGCAAAAGCCATTATATAACTCATGCTTGGTGTTCTACAGATTAACATCCACAACAAAATGCACAATACAGTACTTAAAGGATTACAGTATTCTTTATAAAATAACTACACTCTTGGGAGCAATATGCAACATCTACACTGCATTATGGGGTATAATACATCTATGCTCAACGACCACTTACGTTTTAGAAAACTTTCGCACTTTCAAGGCCTGTGTGGTTGGTATATTGATATCAGTCACATTTGAATCAGATGACCTGTTAAATGGGGAATATTTCATGTTAATATTAAGGATTCCCAAGACCAGTATATACAAGGTAAGGTAGAAAGTGGGAAATCTAGAAATAAAACTTGTGACAAAAATCTTTCAATACCATACTAAAAAAACCAAAATGGGATACAATCATGCTGGAAGTTACAAGTTTTCCCAACAGAAGCACTACACTGGTGAGATAAACAAAAAGGTGGTACTAGTGGGAAGCTTTACGGAAAACTAAGTTATCTAAAAAGCACCCTGTTCACCTTAACGGCAAAATTTCAAGCAGTGACAACTTAATGCAATACTGTTAGTCATGCATTAAGTACCTTCCCAAAAGCAAGTAACATTCCTTTGTCTACAAAGGTACACCCTTACAAGTAGCCTTACAAGTAGGACTCAAGCATAAGTAACTTACAACTTGAAGACAAGCCTTTTTATCAAAATAACAGCAGTCAAAATACTAAATTAGGTTAAATGGTTCTAACCTGATACTAAAACCAGCCATCAAATTAAACACTAGAATTAAATGAAGAAACAACACAGAATTAAAACGTACGGTGTACTCTGGACCTCTATATTTCAATATAAAAGACCAGTCACATTTCTACACATGGGATTTACCAGAAATTTTTTCTTAAATGTGAGGAGATTTACACTTTAAGGTCAAGCAAATCAAAAGTTCTATGAAGCCCTGTTGCTCGTGGTTGACATTTTTCCTACCTGGTCACCGCAGCAAGATTGTGTTTTTAATCTTCCAAGCCAATGACCTTCAATTAGGGGCATGTGGCATACATGCCTAAGCAATATTACTGCATCGTCCCCGCTGTATATACCCACAACCTTTATCTTTTTTCTGGGGGGAAGGAGTCCCTTTGACTCAAGTACAGCAAGTCTTCCACACGGCAGTTCAGATTATCACCACTTACCAGGTCATGCACACAAATGACAGCTCACCAAACAAATTTTGGTACAGTATACAATCGGATATAAATTTTAGGTTTTTATCATGAACCTTATTATTTCCCATGTGTGATAAAAGATATCCTCCATAAGATCATTTCTGAGACATGTGGCCTTAAAAAATGATGTTCAAGCAAAAATGCAGTTGAAATTTCCTTGAACTAACCCTCCTCATAGCAACTCAACAAGACTACTGTTTTTGTTACTTTCTTTAAATTAACACTCCCCCTTGCCAACTCGATATAAATGCTATGTGTTTACTACACGAGTTTTCTATATAAACCTATTACTCATACACAGTTCATATGCAAGGAAGTGGAAGGAAATCCAGATCACACCATAATAAAGATTCAAGTTTGAAAAGCCTCTACTCTACGCTTACTGTGTTTGTAGTAACCAAACCCTCTTCACCGCAATTAGAACATTTTGTTTCAAAACAACCCTATTAACCATACAGCACTTGAGTAACAATCAAGGTGGGAGGAAGCAGTGGCCAAAAGCTCTGAGGCAAAGTTGTGGAGGCTAAGAAACATGCAAAACATCGTCATGCATCTGGTATTAAGTATGCACAAGTCAGTGCCTAAGCACTTACCAATAATAAGGTGAATGGACATGTAATCCAGATAGCCAGGCCTCATGAGTGATTGATACAAGGTTAATAAAATAAATTTATTAACACATGACCAATTATGGCCTGCCACAGGAATGGCAAAAAAGCAGGAGCGCAAAAAAGCAGGAGCCTAAAAAGAAAGGACCTCACAAAGGCTGCAGCATCCATAGCAATGAATTCAGTTGCTCAGCTGTGATGTAAAGGTGCAGATAAGCCTTGGATCTACAATTTCTGCAGGTAATGTTCTGACAAGAAAATGAGGAGCCCCATAGGATGATCAAGCCGACAGGTTGATGACTCATAGTGCTGACTTAAACTACGCTCCAATGAAGTGTCTCATCTTTTAACCCTTTCACTGCAAGCTTACAATCACCACTAGTGAGAAGTTCAGTGTCCTGCTAATCATAACAATGAATAATTTTTTTCCTTTGATACTTGCATTTTGATTCTGTGTTATTTTCATTACTGTACTTTTACAAAACATAGTGCTATTCTGTTATTATAATGTTTTATTATAGTAAAGAGATAAAATATGCAAGTGATTTACAAGTTGTTATTCAAATACTGAATTATGTAGCTTTTATTAGCAATTCATTTCAGTGCAACACCTCTGAAAGCATGGAGTTTAGTAACACCATTTTTTGTTATACTGTTTGAAAATCCTTATTACAAGCCTTGAACACATGCTCGTGGCTAAAACTTTCATTTGGAAAACCTCAAAAAAAAAATCAAACGGACTTGGTATTCTGTAGAAAATGAGAATTTATCATCTCCAATAAATGTTTCAGACCACCATCTTCAATGATCTTTCATTCACAAATTTTATCACATTTGCTTTGTTTACTCACACCACCTCTAGTGCTTGACAAATCATCTTCCTCCTCTGTCATTTCCTCTGATTCATGACCATTTCTGATTAAGCCCGAAGTAAAAAAATATCTGAGATACCTCCGCCTATAACTACGATAATAAACATAACCATATTCACTACAGTTACTATCAGAACTATCTGATAGTTCAGGTCTACTACTATTATTGCCATTTCCAAATAAAAGCCTCTGCACTACTTCATCATCGATTAGATTAGATTCATAGAATTTTAGGCATACATGCCAAGCACTGGGGCAACTAAGGCCATTCAGCACTGAAATGTAAATTGACAGTGAAAAGGTTACAAAGGTGTTACAGGAGGAAAACCTTGCAGCTGCACTACGAATCAATTGTTAGGAGAGGGTGGACAGTAAGATGGAAAAAAGATACTATGAACAGAGGTACAGTAAAAGGAATGAAAGGCAGTTGCAGCTAGGGGACGAAGGGACGCTGCAAAGAACCTTAAGCAATGCCTACGGTTCACCACGAGGTGCACTGACAGCACTAACCCCCTATGAGGAACTTCATCATCGAGAGAAACCACCTCCCCTTCATGGCATTTTGATGGTTACTAAGGGTCTATCCCTTGTCCTATGATTATCCTGCAAGTTGGAAATCAAACATTGCCATGTCGCTACAATATGAATAAAAGCTGCTTACACTGACAATGGAAACAAGTAGTCTATTACGAGCTGCCTAACTAGAACCACAAGAATTATGACTGAGGAGATCCGTCCCACATCATGGAGAAACCTTTTAATGTATGAGGATATTAGACCCACACAACAAAAGGGTTAAGGATTCAAGATTCCTCTGCAGTTTCCTCATCAGTGTCTTTTACTAGTGAAATCATATTCTGTTCCATTTCAAACCTTGCCCTTTTAGAAGATGCATGAATACTAGGAGTACCAAAGGGTCTTGAGCTATCAAGAGAACTAAGAAGGGTCCTGGGGAAGATTCATTAATACATCAAATGATGACCAAGGTGGTTATGAGTTCAGTGCTCACTGTTATGCCCACAGACAAAAGTTTCAAAGATTTCACGACTCATGAGGACACTGGGTCTAGCTACAAGAACCTTAATAGAAGACATGGCACAATGCCTCTGCACAGGAAGAGGAATGTCCTCGAGCTACAGCATGGCAGCATGTTCCAGCACAGGCACACACAATACAGGAGTGGCTAGGGAAATAGAGGGGCTGGTACTAATAATATTTCTACAGTCAAGGCTTCAGAAAAGGGAAACTGGGTCAAATGCACGATTACACTAGTCAAAGGAGCATGAAGAACTGCAAGACAACTTATTGAGCTAGAGCCAAAGAGGTATCATAACTGGTTTGCATGGTTGTCTGAAGAACAGAGTACATCTTAAAATTTAAGGTATGCATAAGGTTAGAACTCAGAATTATCTCATTTTCCTCCAATGATGGCTCAACAAGTGATACCAAGAGCTGGCAGAGGTAACATCCTTAAAAGCTAAAATGAATCCAACTGTGATGGGTTAGAATATAAGAAGGGCATAATACCTCTGTAAGTCAGTGGGAGGATGGAATAACCATCACACAGGCTGGAAAGCAAGCATGATTTTGGGCTATATACTGTACCTGAAAAATTCAGCCAAAAAGCCTATGATGTTGAATTCTGATTCTTCTTTCTCATCATCTTGACAGAACACTGACTGCATGACTTAGATGGAGGAGAGAGAGCTCAGGAGGAAGAGTTGTCTAACAAAATTCATTCCTACACAAGCGGCACTGGCAAGGATGGCACATGAATGGTCAAAAACTAAAGAATCTTAAGAGGCCATCAGTGTGAGTTTTCAGCGCATACATCTTTTGAGATCTCTTAAAGGAAAAGCACCACAGCCCATGCAACCAGTCATGGCATGTCTTTTACTTCTACTGAGAGGAGCACTTTTTCTTAAGACATGAAGCACACTAGAGATGCACAGGTCCCTGCCCAGCAATTACATGATGAGTGACAAGCTGTACCCTAACAAATACACTGAGGCAAAGTAGAAAAGCTTGTCACAAGTCAACACTGAGGCAATGTAGAAAAGTTTGTCAAGTCAAGACTAAGGCATGTAGAAAAGCTCATCACAAGTAAAAGACAAAAAAAAAGAAAAAAATTTAAATTACTTGGGCTAGACACAAAACACTCACTAAACCACACCTCACTCCAGCACAAAGGAGTGAAAAAGCAACTGATAAAATAAAAATTCGAAAAAAGATACTAAGTACTAAATGGCCCTTAATCAAAAGCATAGAATGACTAACAAGAAATTACACAATAACCATTGAGAATGGATTACACAACTTTACAGTATTACAAAAGTGCTGATCAAAGCCACAGAGCTCAAAGGTAAAACAAAACACTTAAATAAAATGATAAATGCAACAAACAAAAAGTTTTTCATAAAAAGTTACAAAATGGCTTTTTGATCCTAATTCAATTGTGGTGTGACTGGTATTTCCATGACTAAAACTAATTTTTTAAAAATCCCAAACTAAAGGGGAGGGGCAACCATGGTAACAACTTGTAAAGTGTTTCACCTTTACAAAGCTTCATAGTAGGGTAGCCTTTGGCCTATTAGCCCAAACAGCAATATAATCTTAATAAAATTCCTTTACTCTAGTTATCTCCCAATTAAATCATTTACACTTATACGAAAGTAATCGATTACCCGCATGCTCATTATCCAGAACTCAACATCATCCAGGGACCAAAGATATATGTTTAATATATATAAATTTAACAAAAATTTAAAAACAGCACCCCAATGGTTGGCAATGCTGCATGAGCCTAAGGTGGTGTTGGTAACATTGCTTACATTCAAACAGGCTGTGAAAGGTTTTTTGAGTAAGGAGGGTGGGGGTTGAAGGGGGAGGAAAGGCCAGGGAAAGTGTTTCCAGGAAGAAGGGGGTCAGAGGGCTGGGCAGTAAGGGACGGGAGCCGTTGGCAATGGTGTGCAGGGGAGACAGAAGTGTTGGTATGCTGCTCACAGGAATAAGCACACAGAAAAGAGGTTATTGGGAGGATGCCTGACCAAGGAAGGAGTTTCCAAGACAGGGAGGGGATAAGAATGCTGTGCCATATGAGTGGAGAGGGGTAGGCAGGCATCTGACTTCTTTAAAGCTTTTGTTTTATGTTTTTTCACATTTTATTACAGATATTACTGTACTGTAATTTCTGATAAAATAATCATGCATGAAAAAGAGAGAGAGAGAGAGAGAGAGAGAGAGAGAGAGAGAGAGAGAGAGAGAGAGAGAGAGAGATCAGCCGAGAATGCAAAACATGCCACACATCAGAAAGAGCTTGTATTATTAAAGCAATACACATACCTTACAAAATTAAAATAAATTTGCAGAGACTACACAGGTGATTCACACAGGTGATTCAAACACAGAGAAAACTGCTGAATACATTAAAGTAAATTCAGATAGAGAAATTATAAATTAAAAAAAAATTTGCCAACTGCGAGGACAACTCTTTAAAAAAAAATCATACCATATAGATAAAGATTTTTTCCTAAATTACCAAAACAGGCTGTAATGGATATCCACACCTAACTACGACTTAAAGTATTCCCCAAAATTTTAAGTACACGTACTTCTGAAAGGGCCAAGCTGGGGTTACATGGTAACCTTTAACTTTAAACAATCTGAGCAGATTTCCTCTTGAAAAATATAAACTTTCTGAAATATGCTCCTGGAAAAACTGTAACTTTGGTGAGATGCACCAGTCAACAACTAAGCATGAATATATACCTTCATACCAAGTTTAACTGAGATCCCTGCAACATTATGTACAGGATTTGCCATGACAAAGAAAGTGTGACCAACAGACTTATGTACTATCTCCCTTTATAAACATACAATTACACAACTGTCTTACCTTTGTACCAAGTTTCACTGAAATCCATTCAACCATATCTGGAGAATGATGCTTTTGACTTCATCCCTTAATGGCACTGGACTTTTGTGAATTATGTAATCCAAACCTGCCTTTATTTCCAGTTAATCCTGTTTCTGTATTTTACAGGAAAGCTTCATTCTTGTACAGTTACTTTTCTGACTTTTGTAACTAAGGTTAAACAGAAAGCACACTTTTTCCTATTAAAATTTGTTGCATTCCCATCCTATCTGTTCCCAAATTTTTTTATTGTCCTTATAAAAAAAATACTTTAAGATCACACTGAGGAATCTTTGTTGATAGTATTCCATGGGTAATTTTTTTTTATTTTGACAGTCATGCAAGAACTAAACAAGAGTTATGAAGCCAACACTCATAAACCCTTTCCAAAATAAAATTCCTAGTATGAGAGTCACAGTTTAAATGGACTAATGCCAATGTATACATGCTATAGCACTGACATACTGATCATCTGAGACATGTCAAAATTTGTTTCCACCTACGATGGCTGTTTTCAAGTAACAATCCCCTACTGCTAACTAAACTTCTCTATTTGGGACAAGAAATATTGAGGTATCAGTACAGTATTTCCATATCTGAGAAGGAGAAAATGTGAAGGGCAAACATTTCTAATAAGAGCATTTCTTGATGATTCCAGAAACAGCAAGCTGGGGAGAAAATATTACAACAAGTGCAAAACTAGTCATCAAATGCTCCTCATATTCAAAGATAATAAACACTCTCTGCAACAAAACACCTCCCTTTTCAGTTTGGTCTGTCAAACAGTATACAAGTTTATGTCACATAAAATGAGTTTTTCCTACAAACTCATCAATCATATTATGCCCTCATCACAGGCTTTGACAATTGCCAGAATAAAAGCCCTTATTCACAAAAGAGGTAGGGGAACACCCTCCCATTACACTGGCTCCATAGAGACTCGGCCATCCATCCATCAACCACCATATGTATGGTCAACAACAAGCAACAGTAAGATTATCTGGAATGAGAAGTGGAGCTGAACATGCTTGATGGCTATGTAAGAAAACCTTTGTTATAAAAATTTTTATTCATGACACACACCAATCACATCCCCAAATCACAACTTGTGTGTGTCTTCGTTGATGAATATCCGCAATTGTCTGCAAAGATCTGAACAGTCCAGGAGAGTGCTTGGAAATCTATTATGTCAGGTACCCAGGATCTTTGGTCCTCAAAAGGGTTTACTCACAGAATATGGCTTCTTAAGAAGCAGTGCATGCACAAAGAAAGAGATGTACTGTCTACAAAAAAAAAAAAAAAAAAAGAAGTACCTCTAAGGTAATTTCAGGGATGTCACCGTTACCAATCCAAAAAATTAAATAAGTGATGCACAGTGGAATTTTTCCCCCCTATAACTGTCTTTCCACATCCAAAACTTACCAGAGGTTTCACAGAAAGCTTTGTCTGGTTGTCGGACTGTCCAAGGTAAACTGAAGGTCGGATACTATAATTACGAGTTGAGAACTCTGTACAGAGTCCTGAAAGACGAAGAAAATTCGGCACATGCCCAGACCATGATCCAATTTATTCCTTTGTAGGGTTTTGTTGTGTTGCAGAAACATTCTCAAACCTGATCATCCAAGAATTAGCATCCTTTTGCATATTTGTTAGCAACTGATTGCCTTTGGTTCTCAGCATTATTCTATGCAGTTCTGCCATTCATTCTTTAGTTCTCATTTTAACGTTAGATGGTTGTTATTTCATTACTAATTAAAGGATATTTAATACTGTTGCCAATCTTGTGATACATTTTTATTCCCCTTATTCATCATTTGTGTGCAAAAGAAAGTAAAGAAACCAGAATAAATTACCATTAAAATATAATGATCTAAAAAAAAGAATAACACTGTTGCCCAAGAAAATACACTGGCAAAAACTTTGCCATGATATTGCCAAAAAGTCTGAAGGTACAAGGTGGCTGTTGGACGGATGACTCTAGGTCCAAGTGGTGCTGGTCTCACAGATTTGTCATCTTTTGAGAACACAAGTTTGGTAAGTACTGTAGACCACAATAAGGGCATATGATTGCTGGGTCTGTGATGAACACATTTCATTTCCAACTGATGTATTTCCTCCTATTCTTAGACAAAACCTAAGAAAGGAAATTTTCTGAAAATGCAGCATACTGATAACAGCGATTTTAGATCTAACAGTTCTCACAGTAACGGGAATCATAGTAATGGGAAAAACAATGGAAGTGAACATAATGGAACCCATTAATCTTGTTTTGACAACTGTTATTTCTTCATGCGCAATGGGGGAATGGGGTTTTTATCAACTGTTTGGCACATTACCCCCATTCACATGTCATAATAGTCAGAAATCTGTAGGATGCTACCTGGATAATGTAATAAATGCTGGACGAACATTTTAAGCTATATTTATACAACTGAATAAATATCTGCAGCAAGCAATTGAAAATGCAGCCAACACTACACCCACATTAATAGTACATCACATGAAGCCTTAAGTTCACAAAAGAAGGAAAACTTACATATCAATAACCTGGTTCATCACGTCCTCATCCAAACCAAATGGAGTGTCACAGCAAAAGCGGTTCTCCTTTGTTCCACAACAGTAAATTTTATCTTTACTATCAGTTGGTTGTGGGCATGAGAAACGTTGGGTAAAGCCAAAAGCGACCTCTCTCTCACAAACCATGGCTGAAACTGAAAAAAAAAATTATTAATATCACCTTAAATGATTGAAAAATTACACACTTGAAAAAGAAAATTTATTCTTTAAATATGACCCATTTAATATACATTTCCCACAAATTAGCAACAACCCCAAAGAGATACAGGAATTACAACTAACAACAACAACAAGTGCTGCATCACAAGTCATGGCCAAGGAGCACAATGCCAAAACAGGTACTTACACGCAGACCGAAGTCAAGTAGAACTTTGGTGATACCCAAGTATTCTAAGAAAACTACCTTGGACAGATCTCAGGTTAACTCTATGGAAAGCTACAGAGCCTCAGGTAACTCTGCAAGTCTCTGTAAGAAATCTAGGAGACACTGGTAAAGCAGGACCAGGAGTGACAGGAGTAAGGGAAATGTCTGAAAATAAAGGAATATCCACTGGATGCATAGCCTATGTCTAATCATGAGCAGAATACACATTCCCACCCAAAACCACCACGAACTGGATAGCCAGAAACGATGCAGATCTTCGAAGTGGCATCAGTGTGAAAGGAAGGATACTAATTTCCAGCAACACCAATGAAGTCTTCTTAGGTCTCTTCCTCTTGGTCCAAAAGTTCAACTAATCATTTCCAGTGATCAGTCAGAATAAAATGAAGATCATCTTATGGTTCCAGGGTATCGTAAAACAACCACAAGCCTTGTTAGACCCAGAGCACCTGCACTCTCCATTTGCTTTGGGGAATCAGCCTTGTCATCGTTAAAATAATTATAATTATTACCAAAGTCTAAAGGAAAGAAGTCAGAGACCAGAAGGCAATAACTCATGATGAAAATTTCAGCAGAGCAGACACCTTCACAATTGAGAGAGACATATAAAATAAGAAGGTCTGAGGTCTCCTAAGAACAAAGGGATAGATGAAGACCTAGATTTAACTGTACGGGGCTATGCTTATAGAGCGAATTTAATTTTCAGTAGATTGTACTAAGATAGGCTTTCAAGCAAGATTACCAAACTTATGGCTTAAGCAACAATTCATACCCATCTCATAGTTAACAGCCACTTACTATATTGCATAATCACCACTTACCAAAGAGCTGACATAAACATCATCAAGTGTGGCATAAATAAAATTTGCAATTTTGAGGGATTTTATTTTAACAAAATATGTTAGTTTACCTTTGAATATATGTTTTACATTCATGTAAGAACAAATAATTCCATTAATAATCCATTTCTTTTAGCAACTAAAAACTGATTCTCTGTATTATTTCAGTAGTAGGCCTGAATCAGCTAATTCTGAGAACGTAAACATTAGCCTACCCTACCTAAATGCGTATGGTGGATGATTAGCTTTTATTTTACAATCATGATAATAACAAGATGATAATACAGTATAAATGGATTCAGTAAGATATCAGTTTCTTTACCATTAGTAACTTTATCTTAAATACAGCTGTAATAGTCTATCTGAATTATGCAAGTGGATACCTTAAATGTGACACACAGCCTATCCAATACTGTAGAGCACACACAGTGTAGACATTTTATATCTCATGTATGGTAATAAAATATGGTAATAAAAAGAATTGTAGTTCCTCATTGGACAGGTGGGTACCGTTTTCTGCTAGCACTCTGTTGGCCCAGTGTTTGATTCTCCGACCGGCCAATGAAGAATTAGAGAAATTTATTTTTGGTGATAGAAATTCATTTCTCGCTATAATGTGGTTTGGATTCCACAATACACTGTGGGTCCCATTGCTAGGTAACCAATTGGTTCTTGGCCACTCAAAATAAATCTATTCCTTCGGGTCAGCCCTTGGAGAGCTGTTAATCAGCTCAGTGGTCTGGTTAGACTAAGGTATACGGTACTTAACTGATACAAATGTTGCTGTATGAAATTACATTACAGTACTATATTGGTGATAAAACCATGGTGGACTGTGAGTAAACACAGGTAGGGTACCTTCCTACCTACTGAACTGTGGCATTTATGAGGGAGAGAAAGAGGGGTAGTTGCATTTTTTCAAAGTGTATTTAAGCAGTATATTTTGTTAAATTTTGGGGGGAAACAGTGGACAATTGCCTTTTGTATAAGGTTTTCAGCTGAAAGTGTGATGGTTGTTGTTTATAAGAAATCTAGTGTTCACAGTTATTCAGAAGTGACAAGGTAAGGTAAGGAAGGATATGGAGTAAGGAAGGGTATGGATGTGCTCTTGAATACTTGGTTATTTTTACTTGCCCTTATCCAACAGGGCATTGGCTCGATTAAGATTGAAAATTGAAAGATTAATGTACTATATGATTTCTTCCTCAGCCATTAATGTATGTATAAGGTTTTTCTCAGCCAATCAATGCCCAATCATTGAAAGCCTTGTGTGTTTAGGCAACCAATGGCTACAAAATCATTCAACACGAGTTTTCTAGTGAAATTTTGTGAGTGTGGCTTTTCCAAAGCTCAATATAGGAAAACATTGAGTCCCATAGTTGCACTCTCAAAAAACATAGGAGCAGCTGTGGAATATGGAAGCAGTATTTACATCAGAATAGTGGATTATACATCTTCATCAAGCAGATCAGCCAGTAATGAAGGAGAGACTGCATAGCTACACTTCATACAAAATGCTGCAAAACTGTATACAGTATACCCTTACACCAAATTCCCAGGGAGTAAAAAAGGTTAAAATGGGTCTGGGGGCTATGCTTCAGTTCTGATGGGGCACTGCATCCTCAGCTGGCCCACTACCATCAGCACATTATACTGTTTTAAACTTCAATCTTGGATTAATCAATGAGCAAAATAAGCACCTGCTTAGAGAAGCATGGAAATTTTTTATCCAATGTAATTAGTGCAGCTGAACAAAGGCCCACTTACAATGAAGAGCATACTTAAACAGAAAATAAATTAAAATACAAAACCAAGAGGCAGCCAATTGGTGTTAACATGAATTGCAGCTTATCTGAAAAGGGAAAGGGGAAAAAAAGTATTGAAGGAATGAAGGCAACAAAGAGAAAACAGCCACAGAACTGATGGTGATGGCAAGACATAGCCTAGTTTAGATAGATTTCATGATCAACATCTGGGAAAAAAGCTCATCAATAATAACATATGTAGGCTACATATAATACATTTTACAGTTTGTACCTTCTCTTATGAATAACATTAATGAAAAATTAAGTAAGCATTTTTGCTCATGGCCTAGCTCAGTAAATAATTTGGTTAAAGAGTATTGCTCACTACAATGTTACAAAATTGTAAAACAGCAGTGAGGACCTCCTCTCCTTATCATATGCTTTACTCTTCTATAGCCAACACTTGAGTGTTCAGGATATATTACAGCTAAAAGAATTCTATAAAATCTCTATCCTAAACTACACTGTTTTACACCTACTCAATTTAACAGCCTTCTCAGTAACATGCATTAAGGTTAAGAAGGGAAACTGGAAACAACCCATCATAATAATGTAGATGATAAAGAAGTCTCAGCAGATGGGGTGTAGTATTCAAAATATTTATTCTAGAAAATTTCTATTCTATAATCTTGAATATAGCCTTGCCCAATTTCTTGTCTTTTTAAAACAATGCAATGGTCATGGGGGAACCACTGTTGAGCTTTGCTTTAATCCTGCCTGATTTCTTCTTTTGTCTGAAGCATAATTCACCATGACTGTTAGCACTGCTCAACTGTTTTGATTTTTCCCTCCCTAAAACTCCAGTTTCCAACTGCGGTCCCTTAAAAATATATGCGAGAGAAAGGGGGGGGGAAGGAGCAGGTAGGTTTCCCCAACAATAATAGCCAAAAGCAAACAGAGCATAACTTAAGCAAATATATACTCCATTTTTTTAACAAAATAAAGGCAATCCTTTCCCTTCTGTGACAGCTACAACACTTAAAAACCCCATAGCATATGTCAAGGTATGTAGGCAAATACTGGTTTGCTACAATGAAAGCAAACAAGGTCAGAATTGAGTTAAGGTAGGCCTATAAAAGATTTCACCCCATGACAAGATACTCTAATGTAAATGGGCTTATTAAGTACAGAAACAATTCTAAAAAATTTTTATTCTATATCAAATTAATTGCAAGTACTGTTCCTGGTACAGTAATGGCAAAATGAAGAAAATACCATTTGTTTACATTGTTATATTCTAGCAAGCTCTATAGGATTTAAGTATAATGTGCTGCCTTTACGTCTATCGCAGAATTGACCAATGTCTCTCTAATCATAAAACAGGCTCCCATCTTTGACCAACATTTTGTTACCAGTGCATTATTGTCAATTTTATGAATTTTTAAGCAATAGGCTAATGCTGCAGTTCTTTTCAGTTCTTTTAATATGGTGTGTTTCTACTTGGCAAAGCATCCCAAGCGTCAAAAAATTTGTGTATTCATTACAGGTCATTTAGGAAGCTATTTTCCACTAACAGTTTCCTGATATTTTCAACTGCCTATATATTCAATGAATTGGACACTGAATTTTACTAGAAGTAGTTGGTTAATCCATTACCTCGTCCGTTCAACAATAAAAAATGGGGGGACATAGGAAAAGCCATAGGCCTAATCTCAGCGTCCTGGTAGGATGGGTGGAGGCCAGGGGACACATAGGTTAGGCCTATTCCCTTTGGATTTAGTGACACACAACTAAGATATGAAAACTACTAGTGTTTCTCTTTGTTTCATGGTGGAGTTATTCTGCGCCTTAGTAGAATAACCCAAGTGTTAATGTGAGTTTTGAAGACTGCCTATCGCCAAACACTTCAAACCAGGCTCATCATGAAAGTAACCCATGGGAAAAGATGGGTAGAATGCAACTCATGGGTAAAGATGGGCAGAATGCAACCCATGGGTAAAGATGGGTAGAATGCAACCCATGGCAAAAGCTGGGTAGGATGCAACCCATGGGAAAAGATGGGTAGAATGCAACCCATGGGAAAAGATGGCTAGAATGCAACCCATGGCAAAAGATGGCTAGAATGCAACCCATGGCAAAAGATGGGTAGAATGCAACCCATGGCAAAAGATGGGTAGA